>NC_086318.1:109352811-109462811 GCF_036172605.1 Pelobates fuscus | reverse complement strand
TCAAATGTGCTCACTTGATTGAACACTGACAGCATTTTAAGGATTTGGGGAAATACCGGTAATTTTTAAATAGTAATAAATGCATATTTTTTTATGTCAGCTGTTGTTCAACTGCTTTAAACTTGTCCAATTGCAAAATACCCTGCTAAGTAAGGGGTTCTACATTCTAGACCACCAATAACATATGTTCAGCTTGGTTTGCAAGTACCAATAATGGATGGTGCTTTAAACAGTAATCTTTAGAAAACATTTATGGAAATCCCAAAAAACGTGCTGATAAACCATGTAGTCAGGGCCGGTTGAAGTATTTTTGTCTACACAAGCGAAGATGCATTTTGCCACCCCCAAAATTTGTCTACATCTGTGTTTCTATTCACCCCCTTTTGCCTATCTTACCCATCCTTTTGACTCTTTTATGCACCTTGCTGCCTTTTTGTTTTTCTTTTCCCTTTTTGCAAATTGTATCCCCTGATTGTCATTATTTTCATACTTTAAATCTTTATCAAACCTTTTGTGGATCTCAAACCCCCTAGTGTCTTTCCTCTCTCTTCTGAATGTTTTCCCCACCTTTAAAATATCTAAATTCCTTTGCCCCATTCTGTGTCTTACCCACCTTTATGTCTCTCTACCATTCTGATTTTCTTACTCCTCTCTGTAGCATATAGGAATGGAAACCCTCTCACACATTATCGTTCACTGACCCATACTTACTTTAAATTACAACATTTTCCTAATCTATGCACACACATGCACTTACTGGCTCATGTATAGGCATTTACAAACACACTGGGTCATAGAAAAACACACACACACACACACTGGCTACTTGTTGACATACAAACACACAGTCACTGGCTCATATACATACTCACTTGCTTATACACTCACACATGGGCTCATACACAAATACACAAACACACTGACTCACACACTGGATCATATATACTTGTTGTTTCTTACCATTATTAAACAGGGGTCCCACCAGGTGTTGCTGCCCAATGGAAGCTGCCATTCTTTCTCCAGAGCGATCAGCCGCCGGGATAGGACTTCATGTATCCCAGCTGCCTTTAGCTCATAACGTGATTGACCGTGACTGCTACTCTCAGCTAATATCCCCTCTGAGGATGGATAGTATTTTTTCGTCCCCTTCCTTGGCCGGCACCGGCATCAACGTAAAACAGCGAGTAAATTTGGCAAGGCAACATTAAGTGACCAGCTGGAGAGGGACTCTCTGTGCTCCCACCTCCTGCCGGTCACCCGGACATCTTTGTGCCCCTAGGACCTGTGCGCTCTAAGGCGGCTTTATGGTAGCGCCGCCCCGCATGCAGTACATAATTGTAGAGGTATTTTTTTAGAAAATGCTGTACTATTTATTGAAAACCTGCCTAATGACAATTCTATGCATATTGTGCGTATGTTGTCAGCACGCATTGTATGCGGATGACATATGTTCACTCCTCTCTTGCAGGCTGAGCTTGCAAGGTGAAGCTTGGGTCTCCCCTTTCTCGCTCCTTACCTCCCTCCTTGTCTGCAGCCCTCACTCCTGCCTTATCCCATTTGCCAATTTTTTTGCCTCCTACCCTCCCTCCTCTTTCTTTGTCTTCCATCCCTCCCCCAGCATTCAATGTCTTTTATTGACATCACGAGGGGTGTGTCGAGCAGTGCAAGTAAAAACATTAAATACGATTCAAGAAAGAGGGACCCAATAATTAATGCCCAATAGAGCATTATTCAAACAGGGAAGATAGTTTGCAATTCATTATCTTAATATATCAAATATAGCATACATTCCTGTTTGTGATAGACAATGTATGACATTTTCCCTTTACAACTAATTTTACAGGGATGAAAAACACTTGTATTAAAACAGTACTTTTTGGCAAGAAAAAGGTTAGTGGAAATGTTCGTCAATTCCAAAATAATAAGAAAAAAGTAATATGCTTGAGACTACATTAATAAATAATGATATTAAAATGAACACATTATTTTGTTAGTGCTGCAATTTCGAAGCCTTTATTTTATAACCCAGACTAAAGAATTATGTTCCAAACCATTTCACTTATAATTTAAAGATTTTTGGCTCAGCCTCACAAAACCCTATTGGGATACAGTTATATTTGTATTCTTCTAAGAATGAAAAGACTCATTCATCCACTTTTATTGCAATAGGAATATGGTTTAACAATTTCAAATGATTAATATTTAACCACTTCCTAGCTGACTGAAAAAAAGTCTTCAAACCTTTTTTTCACTTTTTTCCACTGGCATGTCTTCAAGCACGGTTTTATTTTGTTTTTTTTTTGTTTTTTGTTTCAAAGTTATATATAAGGAAAGTATGGACTACTTTTCCTTTTATATAACCTGCAGGTTGACAAAAGTTGACCGAATGGAGCTTTACGCTAGCTCCGTGGCCTTTGTTAACTTTGCCCGTCAACCTGTACTCACCTCTTTCCAGCAGCACATGACTTCTGGCAGTGGTGCATGATGGGACTTCTGTGTTGACTCTCGCACAATCTCAAGAGTCAACACTGGTTTATTGGAAGCCTGGGCATGCACATGAATTTAACATCCCCGGCAAAAAATTACTTCTAAAGCATTAATTATTTATAATTTGAATGAAGAACAAGTAGTAAGCTTGCCTGTGAGCTAACAATCTAGGGCTATATTAGATCAGGACAACACAGCATTCTCTGGAAAATACACCAATTTGCATTATTATTAATTCACTTTTTATTTAGCCAGTCTACCCTTTGACTAGAGACATGGATAAATGAATTGCCATAAATATTAATAAAACAATTAAACATTTTACATTTGTGTTTACAATTCTACACGCTCTCTATGTTCTAAGGAATCTAATGTTCCAAGCTATTATTCCATTAGCAGTGCCTATAGTGCTACACATTTTGCAGATTACAGTAATCTAGAGTAGCAACAATGGCAGAAGAATTTGGACAATGTGCAAAGACGTTTTCAAAGCAACTAGAAAAACACAGGTATAACAGGTATTTCCAACGCCGTTACTCATAATTATCTAGTTTATAGATTGACTGACAACAGAAGGTCAAACGTTGTATTTGTACAAAAATCAATATACAGTTATGTAGAGTGTATGATGAAAGGTTCAGTTGCTTGTGCTTTAACAGGATGGTGTAGACAGAAGGAGTCAAAACAGCATGAGACAGCTCAGAAGATTTGATAAAAAGGTTGTGACATTTCTACAATTCTAAACATAGAAGTGATAAAGGTTATATTTAATTATTTTACATCATCACTTGGATTACTGTGACATAAATTCATGAAAGGATAAAAGGGTAATGTGCTGGGATTTTGCACACAACCAGAGGCCGCTGAGAAACAAAAAAACTCTCACTCCAAGGTGAGAACATCACAATAGACAGTCTAACACCCATCAAGCACATGCAAAACATAGTAAATCCATTTAGTAATGTGTTTATTTAATAAGTGGTAAAACCAGGGAAATTATAACTGCAAGTGGCAGGTGGATCAGAACACTGAAAAACAGAATTCTGCAAAGTTTACAAATATTGCAGTATGAGAAATATTGCAGTAGAACACAAAAAGCTCCCATACAGGATTCATGTAACTGGTTACCATTACCACTGCCCACTATCTGCATGTATGCCAGGCACATGCCAATAAAGCGGCTATCATACATATTGCGGGAAACCCTGAACTAAAAAGCCCACTGATGTTGAGCAAAGTGCATCCCATCACCACCGTCTTCACTTATAAGCAGGACGGTACCCATTAACAAGTGCAGAGGGAAAGTAAACCTAGAGCACTAAAAAGATTTGGCTATGTCTACTCTAAACTTCTTACTTGATAAAGGCCCGCTAGGGTCGAAACTTTGCGGTCACAAAAAAGCTGTTATTACGGTTATCATGGTGTGCCTGAACTCTTATTTATACTACTATAATATTTAGAGAGCTAGGGTATGCAACTTTTACTTTTAATGTGCAAAATGACGTGTTTAGGATAGGGAAGAATAGTAAACTGGGTGTTATCCAGAGACTGTGGGATGTAACTACTATGACCCCAACAGGCATCATCTGAGTACAAATAACGAACTCATAAAACTGTAAGCTTAAGCCTCAGGTAAAAAATGAAACATAAGGTATAAACTTGAACGAGATCATCTTCTTCAACCTTACTATCTTTTCCAATGATGAAAAGAGGAAAAAATGTAGACAAGGCTTAGAAAAAGTGGAATGATATACTATCCAGGGATACCACAATTGTGTCACATAGACAAGGAGACATTTGCTCCATATTTTAGAAACTATTATGGGGAACGCCAGGGGAAAGACAGTTGCTGCAGTGGAAATGCATATCCGTGCTTGTCACAGAACCTGCATGCTAGTCATAACCCACGGGCACCAGAGGTACAAGCTTGGCCAGAGCTAGGACCAGGTCATAAGTAGCAGTAGTGCTTACAACTAAATTTAAACAAAGAGGTCAAGAGAGGTTGGCTTTGTGAGTACTTCCAGACAAATAACTGGGAGAGGCTGCAAACCAATTGGATATCATTTAATATATGGGAGGTAGGAGATTCACAACTCATAGTTTCCTGTTGTGAAGAATAACAGGACCGTTCATGGGACCCGACAGACCCAGTGCTCAATGCTACCCCTTAACCCCTTAAGGACCAAACTTCTGGAATAAAAGGGAATCATGACATGTCACGCACGTCATGTGTCCTTAAGGGGTTAAATGTTATACCACCCCACCTGGCGATGTTGGATTACTGTAATCTGTAAAGAAAATAATACTAATGTGGAGGGCATTAAAATTGTTACTTACAATTATACATATGTAATATGTTCATGTACAAACACATGCATTTGTAAAATAGGCTTTACCCAAATATACAAATAAAAGCATATTAAATAGATGCATATAAATAGATACAAATAAAAGCATATTAAATAGATGCAATAAAAGCATATTAAACAGATAGATGGTAAACATAATATACCTTAATTTTAAATTCCAGTTGAGAATTAATTGTGACCATCATCTCCATCCTTTCCATCTTCCGCGCTCCTTCATTGCACAGACGGACTAACTAGGTAAACCATAAAAAAAATACAATGTTAAAACCGGCAAAGTATACATATAAAATTAATTTCCAGGTTCCATCCTATACTGGCTAATCGCCAGAGTTTTACATATTTTAATATTTCCATTTAATGTGCCCATGTAATTTCTTGCACAGAATTATTATTGGCCCTGAGCTGTGTTTTTCCTGGCGTGTAGGTATTATGCCTACTGGGTGGCAACTCGAATATAAATAATACGTTTTATTTATGGTATATAATCAGGGTTATGTTAAAATAAAACCAGGAGTAATTGAACTAAACCAGTGTTTTACCTCTTTGCATACACATATGATTTTTCAAGTGTTATGCTTTAAATTACATTTCCATGCAGCTTTGCCTGCAATACATACATTTGCAACCTTCCAGTAAACCCTAAATCTGCATTGTGGTATAAAAATAATAATAATACGTTCAGATAAACACCAGTTAGCGGAGAATGCTTTCTTTGATGAATGGATTGAACTGAGAACACAAGTTAATAAGCAGTCATTAAAGAAAACTTTAGTTATATCACATAAGTGGGGTGGATCCGCAGGTGTGTGAGCGACCCAGGTAATCTTCAAGCCACTGGAAAACAGATCTGTAGCAGTTATAATGCTAAGATCAGTGGCCACGTTCTTATATACACTTCTGCATTAATGAAAATCACCAAAAATCTAAAATATAAATTAATAAAATCAGGCTTCAAAATATTTCTGTGCCGCATAGTCAACATAAGTCTATCGTACATTGCTCATTGTTCTAGCTGTCATCCTAAAGACAGACGGCAGCAAACAATGCAAGGGCTATCCTGCAAGGAATGGTCAGTGATACACGATACTTTTAGAAATTAAAACACTGCATGTTTTTTGCTGTTCTACGCAATGCACATGGATGAACCTCGAGGCATACGAATATTAATCCTTAAAACCTTTCTAGTTCAGAGGATCTTGACTTTCATCAGGTGGAAAGTGAAACACGGAATGCTTAACGCCCTGGGTGGTGTTTAGTTCCAACATGTGCAGAACATGAACTTGATTCTGCCAGCACATATTATGGGATTTATACGGTACGCACTTTGCTTTGTTGTAAGGGATGATCACTTGGTCTGAATATTTCTGTAAATCGTACAGAAGAATTATTACACTGTGTGTTGTTTTGGTACAACGACAATAAAAATCATGAAGATGTGCCATATGTGCGCATTCTTGCTATAGACACATATTGTTTGTGCATTGTATTTCTGCGTTTAACCCCTTCATAACAAGGAGTGTATCATATTTCTACATTTAACCCCTTCATAACCAGGAGTTAGATACATCCCCACATAAAACAATAGTCCTGTCCAGTGACAACTTTCATGAAAGGGATAAATATTAATATTTCTGTTTACATATTTATTATTGGTTCAGGTTATATTCCTGTATATGCGGATATTGATATAATGTACATATCCTCTAGACTGTAAGCTCGTTTGAGCAGGGTCCTCAACTACCTATTGTTCCTGTTACATTTTGTTATTGTCTCATTTTGTAAATTCCCCTTTTATTGTAAAGCGCTGCGGAATAAGCTTGCGCTGTATAAATACTACTACTACTACTAATAATAACTATTCATATTTAAGAGCCATGAAGTTAGATATGAATTATCCAAACCGTTTGATAATTAAAATTAAGAATACTTTTTTACATAATTTGGTATAATTAAAGGTTATGAATATGTTGTATAAATGATCTAGTCCATATGCTTAAATTAATCTTCACTTTGCAGCACAAACAAGTTATTCAACAGGTCCCACGTGTTAAAACTACAGAAATATACACAGTGATTAAAATAGCAGCCTGAACAAACCTGTACAGCGTTGGTAATAGTATGCACTAAAACATGTTTTGTACTTAAATAACAGAACAGGAATGTTTGAGTCAACCATACAAAACAGTTGAAGACACAATAGGTACATTAACTATTAAACAGATAAATAAATGCAATATTCATTTTTTTTATTTTCACCTAGCTTTTTATCATCATTTCAAAGAAATCCGAGGAGGGGATCATACCACCAAAGCTGATACCATAGAGCAGTCAGCCTGCTCTACGTTTTGGGAGTTTATTCTATATATATTTTCTTTTTTTTTTTTTTTTTCTTTATTTTATTTGTGCATAAAGTTAACAAGTAGCCTTGGTGCGCCACAACAGCGACATCAGGGACAGTTATTAAACATTGATAAGACAAGTCATGGCATTTGCTATTCTGGCACTTTTTTATAGTAATAATATCAATGGTTCAGTAGTTTAGGTTCACGTTTTGGTTAAGTGAATTAGCTAGATGCACATGTCAGAGGAGGGTGTTCAGAGGGATGACAAAGAGGGAAAACATGACATGTGTAATCATTATATAAGCAAAGCTGTACAATTAGACATATCCTAAGCTAATTAGTGAGATGGTCAGGCATATTTCTTGTCTAGCTAGGCAGAGAATCAGTGGTTGTTATGCTAGCCTTAGAGTATAATATTAGTAACAGGAGAAACAAATGCTAAAAACAAAAGCAACATCATCAGTTTAGAGTAAGCTTTAGATTTAAAATTTTCGACCCCAGGTGGGACCCTGGCCAGAAAAGTGATCGGTGGTCGCAGTCCAGGCGGCCTGTCTTTATACAGTAGGTATTTCTTGTGTCGGGACACAGAGCTTGGATACTTATGGTCTCGTTGGGTGGTAGTGTAGTAGAGCGTTGATCCCTTCGTGGGTAGCTTGAGGGCCAGTCGTGTGCCTGTCTTGGGCGAGAAGAAAGTCCCTGTAGCTGTGTCGTTATGGCGGTAAAGGTGGTCAGTCTTCGTATTTCGGCCCCCTAGTGGTGAGCTGTGCGGTATTGCCTGCCAGGCCAAGGTGCTGTAGTATGTCTTGCTCTAAGGTTGGTGTCTTTCGGTATGCTTGTTTGTAGTGCCGTTCCTCCATAGCTTGCCTTGTGGGATCTTTGCTTTTGCTTGCCGGTTCCCGCTCAGCCCCCGTCGGCGTGGAGTCATGAGAGGTGGGTGCGCCCGGCAGCCCTCAAATACGGGTCGTTGGACATGCGGTCATCGCCATCTTGGAAGCGGCCTTTCTGGTTTTGCCCTGCCACTACTCAGAGTGCCGGTGTTGTTTCACTCTGGTGGGCCTCGGGGTGGGGACCGGGATCACCCCCACCGGTCCAGAGGGGGGGGGGGGAACAGGGCCAGATCCGCCCAGCACCGTGCTTCTGCCTTCCCGCTGGTGAGCAGGATAGCTGGGCAGCGGCCGTCTACCCAACTCACCGCTCGAGCGTTCCCCATCTTGTGTGACGGGGATCACCCCTCCAAGGGACTGGAACTGTGCAGCGAGCCTCTCCTCGGGACCAGGGTGGTTTCCAGCACTTGGTCGCAGCTGCCAGTCGTTAGATGCCCGTTAAGCCATTGTTTAGAGGCTAAAACTGTGAGTTATTACAGGAGCTACTCCATAGTGCGGCCGTTCAGCATGGCGGTCCGGCCCCGCCCCCTATTCTATATATATTTTCTACATATTGTTTTTACTGTATTGAGAGCACTATTGTCGCCTCCCTACTTTTATTGTCTTTTGAGGTCCAGTTAAACCAGAGATTCAGGATACCTACATTATATCCTGATGTGGGGATTGTACCACTACAAGCGCTAGACGCAAGAGCTGGCCATAGCGCTATAAACTGTGAGTGCATTATTATTACTTCACCATAAACCACTTTTCATGATACATATTGCACTATTAGGTCCTCTCTTTCTTCTTCTCCCCGTTTTATATGATTGAATATCGGAGAGACTGATTACGGATACCATTACCAAGCCTTAGAAATCCACATCCCTCGTTGAATATACCACAAAGATACCATCTGGTGTGAACCTAAAGGTTTTCTTTTATATAACTGGACTTCCTGTCATTTACTATATCATATTACTCCCTGCGGCACAGCCCATATCTATCTTTGTACACTTCTGTTTTTGTTCAAAGGGTGAGAGGGATTCCCTTTGTTGTGGTTGCCGCCTATTTACTGATATACTAGCGCTGATCGATTTCTTGTGTATTGGTTATATTTGACTTAGTAATTTTTGAAAACACCATAAAACCTGTACATGGGGGGTACTGTTATACAAGGGAGACTTTGCCGAACACAAATATTAGTGTTTATTAATAGAAAAACGTATCACAACAATTATATCATCAGTGGAAATACTGTTTGTGTGTGAAAAGTAAAAGTGCAAAAAAAAAATAGATTATTACTGACGATATCATCGTTGTGAAATGTTTTACTGTTATTAAACGCTAATATTTGTGTTCGTCGAAGTCTCCCGAGTAAAACAGTACCTCCCATGTACAGGTTTTATGGTGTCCTAGAAAGTTACAGGGTTAAATATAGGGCTTTCGAGCCAAATTCTCTGGACTTTCAGACTGGGTTGTCGGGCAGGTCCCTCAAATTGTAATTAATACAATTACTTGATTATGTAAAAATATTATATAAATATATTTTTAGAATTTAAATATATGTGTATGTATTTATTTTATATATATATATATATAGCAAAATCCAATTAGGTTATGGTGGGGAAAAATTGTGATTGAAAACCCCTTCCACCTGAAGTCTGTGGATACTTAATACAATGTTAAACAAAAATCTGCACACCAGTCAAGCCATAAGACTTGCTTTTCCCACAGAAATCCCAAAACTGCAGCGATGTTGCAACCGCAAAGGATTCTGGGTGGGCATATGCAAATTAGTTCAACAAAGAATCACATTTTTGCCTCATTCCATTTTAAACATGGATTCCTTTTAATCTGTGTTTGCAGTATACAACTGCTTGGAACACAATTTATATATATATATATATAAAATAAAATTTCTTGCACTCAAGCTGAATATTCTTAATAGAAGATAACTTTTACTTGCCGGGTGCCAGTCCTATGGGGATATTCACATAACAAAAGCATGGGCTGCACTCACGGTCTTCCGATACAAACAAATTCTTTATTTCATCTAATAAGCAAATCGACGTTTCGATCCGCACAGGGTCCTTCCTCAGGACAATATATATATATATATATATATATGTTACAGTTAAAGTGAGAAATCAGTTAATGTGCACATTACCTAGTTAATCCAAGAAGACTTTTGTAGTGCCCGGTGCTGGTTGTGGCAAAGGTAGATATGGGTGTAGAAACAATCGCACTCCTGGGACTTGGTTGAAGTAGTAAAATTTAGCTTTTATTTATTCCATATAAAATATCAACGTTTCAGCTCCAACATGGAGCTTTCATCAGGACAGGTAACATGTAACAAATGTGCAGACAAGAGAATATATACCCCAGATCCCTCCAAAACAAACTGAACACTCAAATTAAATTAAATATGCACCATTTAATTTAATTTGAGTGTTCAGTTTGTTTTGGAGGGATCTGGGGTATATATTCTCTTGTCTGCACATTTGTTACATGTTACCTGTCCTGATGAAAGCTCCATGTTGGAGCTGAAACGTTGATATTTTATATGGAATAAATAAAAGCTAAATTTTACTACTTCAACCAAGTCCCAGGAGTGCGATTGTTTCTACACCCATATATATATAACATAATTATATATATAACATATATATAACATATATATAACATAATTATATAACATAATTATATATATAACATAATTCTAAATGTATTTTGATTTAAATATATATGTATATTAATATCAAAATACAGTTAGAACAAATTTAACCCGGTATATAAATATTTTTAACCCCTTAAGGACACATGACATGTGTGACATGTCATGATTCCCTTTTATTCCAGAAGTTTGGTCCTTAAGGGGTTAAATTGAATTGTTATTTTTTTATTTAAATTTTTTTTCAATCTATTTATTTTTTATTGTGTATATATATATATATAAATAAAAATAATGACATTCACGTGTATTTTAATAAATATATATATATATATATATATATATATATACATATTAATTAAAATGCACTTAGAATAATGGATGGTGTATGTGGATGTGCATAAAAAAAGTACTTCGATCATATTATCTAAGTACTTTTATTTACTTTATTAAACTTTTTAACAACTTTTATTAACTTTTAAACGTTTTGGCATGCATGAGGGGGACAGCCTGAGAACTCCCCCTGCAGGCATTGTACAAGCCGGCTATTCTGGTCAAGTGATCACAAGGGGGGCATGGATCATTCGCAGGTGAACTGCCTGGGATGCCAGGCAAGTCCCCACATCGCGATCGCCAGCGATCAGGTAAGTTCATATTTGCAATTGGACGTACCAGGTGCGTCTTCGGGCGTTAACAACCGTTTTTGTCGGTCGTACCTAGTACATCCGAGGTCGGGTTGGGGTTAAAAAATGTCTGCATGCAGGTTTAAATTTTTTTTTTAAAATGAACAGTATAAAAATTGACAGTAATCTGAAAGCACACAATACAAAGCCAATTTTAAACATACAACTAAGGTAGTAAATTCTCACCTTGCTAACTTCCTTCAGTGCTCGCTTGCATGCCTCATACCTTGCAGATTCTTTGGGTGTTTTTTGGCAGATTGTCTAGAATAAATGTTGTACGTAGTTATTTGTAACATTAAAAATACCCAGCACACATTTTTTTTTATTCTAAAACAGATAAATGTGTCAATCTTCTCCTTTTTTTAAAACCCAAGCTGACAAGCAACAGGAAGTAAAGATAATAAAGAAGAATCGCCGCCCTTGTCCTGGTTAAAAACAGGACATGAGGCATCAAAGTCCTGTCAGGGTGTGAAACACGTTTACATATTTAAAATTAGCAGTCGATAAATAGAGGCAAAGTGAGATGGAATGATAGATATATAGATGAAGCTACCATGCAGTGGGCCTTCAAAATAAATTCTACGCCATAGTACGCACAAACGCTAGCAATAAGTTATATTTTTGTAATGTAGACCACCTGACACTGGGAAGACTCTAATTAGAGTATCATGAATTATATTACATTCGGGCTGCTGACTTAACTTTAAGATTGAAGAAAGGGTTGCTAAGCTGATGTAACAACTGTAACTGTAACAAATGCAACAGGTTTAAGAACCGCTGCTCTACATGATAACATAATCATACTTCTTACTATAAAAGAACCCTACTTACATCCATGAGCAGAGGAAGTCGAGTAACTCTCTGCATAGGTAGGATGAGGAATGAGATCATTGGAAGGTTTCTGCAGTCTTCGTGAGATTCAATTTTACCGAGAGCTTCCTTAAAAGACGCATTGGTGGAGCTGGGTTAACAAAAAAAGAACAAAATTCACATATTTCTGACCTGTACAGTTTTATCATGGTGCATCAAAATTAATACAGGTAAATTACTTTACTTTTTGAACCGGAGAATCAGAACTTAAAGATGTGAACTTGGTTTTCTTAGTTTGTGACCAGACAAACGAAGAGTTAGATCACGATCTGGCTTTAAGCTACCTTCAGAATCAACTGATATTATCTTTTTTTTTTATAATAACCTGGAATCTGGAAAGAAAGCACAAATATTGCCTCCAATTTTTTATTATATATTTAAATTCTGATAAGGACTCTAATGCGTTTGTGCATTTTTGAACAAATAATCAGATCCTTGCTTCCAGGGGCACTCTAAGCACGAAAAAGCACAACACCTTGATGTAGTGGTTTTGGTGCATAGTCCCTGTATTTTGACAGATGCAATATCACTGCTTTACATGTCAGTCAGAATGCCTCGAGTGGCCGTCAATCAAGCATCCACTAGAGGCACTTTCCCTTCACATCCTTTGATTTTAGAAGCTAATAACCACGATGACCCAAAGTGCTGATTATGCTTTCCAAAGAGAAACAGTGGGATGGTGCTTATCTGAGAAGCATCCTATCAGTGCAGCATGGGGATTGCTGTACATGCACTGTTGGGCTCCGATGCTTCGCTATCAGATGCATTTGATTGGCCTGAGAACATTAACTCCAACTGTTTCAGAAAAAGAGGAGCAGCTGCTGCAGCAAGACTATGTCGGTATTGGATAAAATGTGAGCTTACATTTTTTAAATTTTTTAACGGGGAGGTCCAATATTCCGAGCATCTACAGGAACTCTCTAACATTATAAATAAATATTTAGAATATCAGATTGTTCCTTTAAGCAATTCTAGATATCTGTATGTATTTAACAGCACAAGATAACTTGGAGTTGGACCTGCATATAGAGATCGAGGTTCGTTCCATTAGAGCAATTCCTGCCAGCCTAAACAAATAAGGCCCTCCAGGAAGTAGTATTTCAGATACATCTGTCCTAGCTACGCTTATAGTACACTTGCAGAGACTTCTTGTTGGTTAATGAACACTTTCTGAAGTAAGCTTTTGAGCAATGGAACATTATACAAATTTACTTTGCACTGACAAACATAACAGTACTTTGTATGGACAAATGATCAGATGCCAAAATTCTGAGTAGGATTTGACCGGTAAATAACTTATTTGTTAGTAGTTCAATTTTGTTGTTGTTGCATGTACAAATTATAACAGTCATGGAAGATTCGGCATGGGTAATTTCATGAAGGATCAATGAGTAAAAATAATGGAATTTAATTTCCAAAACGGAGACAACTGTTCAGCGAGCGTATAATTTCAGGAAATTCAAAGATTAATTGGCAGACTTTTCAGCTCCCGAGTACTTCCTGTGGGATATCTGAAGGAGCGCGTGTACGTCAACAAATCGTGTACACTTGAGTAGCTCAAGAAGAATATCTGTGCAGAAATGCAAGCGCTAGAGCCTCCAACATTAACTAATATTATGAACAATCAGGGTTGCCAGATTCACCATGTTTTCTGGGACACATATCATATATACATATTGATGGGCAGCACATAAAAAAGGGCTACCCTGTAGTTTGCAGAAATCAGAAGAAGGTACATAAGATTAAGCAATTAGGCAACGAAGAATCCTACAGAACAAGCATTGTACATACTGCAACCCTGTTCATGCATTTTTATAAATAGGACATAATTATATGTGTCCCTGCCTGTAGGCATGGTAGATCTGGTCCTCCTGTGAACAATGCGATCAAAAGAGCCAAATTTTGAGGCAGGAAATAAAACAGTTCATCTTTTTAATACCTATTCAAACACATCTCCATATTACGTATTCATTGTATGTAATATTATTGAAATTGGTTCATTATTAGAAAAGTTATTGACTCCTCACACCCTGTTCTGAATTTTAGTTCTGTTCTGTTCTGAACGTAAAACAAATAAATAATTTAAATTCATACATTAATTTCTGGAGTGTCCTTTGCTGATAGACTTCATTAGTGCAATATTTTACATAAGGATCAAATGTTGACTTTGCATGCTTCTCGACAATATCGCTAATGTCTTCAATAAAAATGTTTTTTTGATGTCTTCCTTCAAGTTCCTTAAAGAATCTGAAAGAGAAAAAATGGACATAAAGATAGATGACTTCTTGCGATTTTCAGGTCTGTGATCTCAGGGGAAATTTCCCCCAAACATAGATTAGGGGGATTCCCTGCTCTGCCTATGTTCAGGGAAAATTACCCGCACGTATACATATGCACCAGAGCAGAGAATCCCTCTAATCTATGTTTGGGGAAAATTCCCCAAACGTAGACCAGCTTTCTAAAGTGGGGAATCCCTTTAAACATCACGCTAGACAGCTGGTCGTGAGTGAGTACTCGTAACAGCTAGGTCGTAAAGTGAGGACCATCTGTAATGGTCATTGTGAAGAATGTGCAGTGATGTCAATAACTTAACTAAACCAATATTGTGGATAAATAGAAATTGCATGTTGCAGACTGAAACCGCTGAACTGGAAAAAAAGAACATTTAAAAAATGTTTTTTTACATAAAATATGCTTTCCAGTCATTTTTTTCTTACAATTTCTGGTTATACAAGTTTTTAAATGCAGTATCTGTTTTGTGCCAGGAGGTAAATTATAAATTTGTGTTGGTGACATTTGGGACTGGAAGATGAGATCTACAGCTAGCAAAAATAATAATAATGAAAAATGCTGTCATCCTATATGTAGTCTGCTGTTTGCCAGGAGAAACGTCATTTAAACTGGGGGAACTGCGGGGTTAGAAAGATGGTCAAGCAAGTTAGCATGTTCTTCAGCATTTGTTTAAAATAACCAGCCGAAAAATACAGAAATACACTTTCACCTGCCAGTGGAAACTTGCTTTGATCTGCTTATGAAATAAATGTGTCAACTGAAGGTCAAAAAAGAACTCTTACTCCATGTATCCTCCCTACTGCACTAATGAAAGAACATTTAAAAATAAATACCAGGTTAAAAGAAAAAGTCTGCCAAAGAGTTACACAAAGTAAAAGAAGTGAAACCTGTTAAGGAGAACAGACTGCGGTTTGCATACTGGAGCTTAGAAAGATTGTTGGTCAAAATGTTGCCATGTCAAGTAAGTGAGGATTTCAACTTCTTAAATAAGAAAGGTATACAAAGAAAATCCAGGTAATTCTATTGTTTTGAGTTTTCATTTTGTGTTTAATGGAGTAACATTTATGTAATGGAGGACATGCTGATTGATAGGGGATCAAATTCTTATTTCACTCATTGACGTGCAAATCAATGTATAACTTTTTTGACATGCGTTTTTCTGGATTTATTTTTTTGTTAGTCAGTCTCTCACTGTTAAAATACACCTACCATTAAAATTATAGACTGATCATTTCTTTGTCAGTGGGCAAATATTCAAAATCAGCAGGGGATCAAATACTTGTTTCCCTTACTGTATATATGCACACACATACATACATATATATATATCTACACACACACACACACACACACACAGCAATCCTCTGGTCATCATGGAAAAGAACAACACCTTTTTCATTAGAACGAAAGTACCATAACTATCCTTCATCAAGCACCTATATACTATGACTACTGGGTCACAAGGTCACGGATTTACGTATTCTGAGTTTTAACATGAAGGAACTCCAATGTGTCAGCTAAGAATAGTTGCAAAGCTTTCAACGTACAGTCCATTCCTCGAGTTTAAAACATTGCTGTAAAAGAGGCGACATTATTTAAGTTCAACCGTGTTAAAATAAAAACAAGTGTATATTCAGAAATGCAGCCCATTGATGCAGTATATGTCTGATGTCAAAAGAGTCCATAGGTTGGAATGGTTGCACTGTAGATCCAAGGTGATATTTATCAATGTTCCACTTGGATGCATTTCGTCATGTGTTTTTCAACAGGGTTGGCCTTCCACTGTCACATCCACTCAATTTCACAATCTTGGACAGTATATTGGACTTTACATGAAACGGACATGATGTCAACAAAGTATTATCTGTCTTATCACAAGAGAAAATGAACAATTGAAAAACGAAAGTATGTATGAAAGAGGATTGTCCCTCCGGAAATAGCATTTACCAATGCTCTGGAAAAGGATTCTGCGATCATTGTGCGCATAAACACACACACACATATATATATATATATATATATATATATATATATACACACACACACACATATATATATATACACACACACACGTATATATATTCTGAACTGTACCAACACAAAGGGAGGATAGTAAACCCTTGCAAACAGAGACTGAATTTTTAGTGAGTTTCATAATCAGTAACCTTGTTCTTTATTCTCAACTGTCTAATACTTGAATTCAGTAGTATCTAGCAAATATAATGCACAGTCCGACAGGAGCATAAATAATTTCATTTAACATGACATGCTGGGCATTTGGTGATTTCACCATTTAGCTCACTTTTGTACTCTGACCTCTGTTACTCACTGTAAGCACTATAGTGCACTGAAGTGGTTATAGTGAAAGGACTGTGGGTCTATACAGTGTCTCAGGATGAAAACATTGCCAGATATGAAATATTAAACTTTTTTTTTTGTCAGTTAATAACTCCACCTTAGGGTCCTGTCAATCAACCAGTCTTGAAAGAACGTTTAAGCGGACTATATCAAATTTTAAGTTTGGCTTGCAGAAATGGCATATCATACAAAAATGATTTGGCCTGAGTGTTCCCACTTTCCAGGACAGACATTCTGGACTACACTGACAAAAACGTAATAGTAAGGAAATTTTCAAAGTGAGTAACTTTTTTAAATGTCTAATGCATAACATTTTCAAAGCATTGAAAACCCTTTAAAGGGACACTGTAGGCACCCAGACCACTTTTGCCCATTGGAGTGGTCTGGGTGGTGCTTTGCCCCTCTCCCCTTAGCCCGGTTATTCAAAACACTGCGGTTTTGTAAAAAACGCATTGTTTTGATTACAGGTCTAATCCCACGTCTAGTTGCTTTCAGACAGCCGCTAGATAGTGCGTCTGTGTTTTTAGAGCACCAAAAGTGTTTTAAATGACGTTCGACGTCCCGACGCTCTGCATGAGGACTTTGAGGGTCGCTGGAATACCCATACGAAAGCATTGAATAATGTTTTTCTATAGGGAGGTCTAATGCGCATGCGTGGCCATTGCAGCCCAAACGCATTAGGTCTCGCCCCCCCCGCCAGCAGCAGCCGGCAGGGGAGGAGCATGGGCGGAGCTGAGTCAGGGCAGAGGGACATCGGAGCTGGACCCAGGTAAGTGACTGAAGGGGTTATTAACCCCTTCAGCGCCTCGGGAGGAGGCCTTGACAGAAGGGGAAGCTATAGTGCCAGGAAAACTTGTTTGTTTTCCTGGCACTATAGTTTCCCTTTAAGTTAATAGTACCAGGAATCAGGATATAATACAGAAATCCAAATCCAAATTTCAAAACAGTAAAATAGTGGAACCTGATTTTTAACACCCTACTCACGATTTTTTTTTTTTTTTTAACTGCATTGAAAGAAAGAAAATGTTTCAAACAATTTCAGGCACACATGTTGTACACACCAACACTGTACGATATACGACTTGCTGAAAACATTATATGTCCTGAGTAGGAATTCCATACATAACACCTGGATGCTTTTCTTTACTGCTAAATGACTCTAATCCCACACAAAATAAAATAAATAATGAACAATACTCTATAAACAAGGGTAAAGGAATTGCATTGAATTGGTCGATTCTAGGATTTCGGATTTATTTTAAATATAGAAGGACCTACTGTATTTTGAACATGGTTTCTTAAAATCCCATTCTACATATTTTTTTATAGTTACATTTGTACCAGCACAAGTGGATTAATAAAATGACCATAGCAAGTAACTAACTAATCCATAATTGGAGAATGCAAGATATTCCGAATACCACCAACCCTGGCATACTCCCAAAAAAGTCTAGAGGGAGATTACATTTGGCTATTTTTGTTATTGACTTTGGCAAATGATATACACAAAGCTCTATGTACGCACGTTAATATTGTTTTCCTAGCACTATACAGGCAAATGAGTATTTTGACCACATCATCCTCTTTATGCATGTTGTCTTACTCCAAGCTGTATAGGCACGAAAGCCTACTACCAATTAAGCATATTAGGTGATGTGCATCTCTGTAATGAGAAGGGGTGTGGTCTAATGACATCAACACCCTATATCAGGTGTGCATAATTATTAGGCAACTTCCTTTCCTTTGGCAAAATGGGTCAAAAGAAGGACTTGACAGGCTAAGAAAAGTCAAAAATAGTGAGATATCTTGCAGAGGGATGCAGCACTCTTAAAATTGCAAAGCTTCTGAAGCGTGATCATCGAACAATCAAGCGTTTCATTCAAAATAGTCAACAGGGTCGCAAGAAGCGTGTGGAAAAACCAAGGCGCAAAATAACTGCCCATGAGAAAAGTCAAGCGTGCAGCTGCCAAGATGCCACTTGCCACCAGTTTGGCCATATTTCAGAGCTGCAACATCACTGGAGTGCCCAAAAGCACAAGGTGTGCAATACTCAGAGACATGGCCATGGTAAGAAAGGCTGAAAGACGACCACCACTGAACAAGACACACAAGCTGAAACGTCAAGACTGGGCCAAGAAATATCTCAAGACTGATTTTTCTAAGGTTTTATGGACTGATGAAATGAGAGTGAGTCTTGATGGGCCAGATGGATGGGCCCGTGGCTGGATTGGTAAAGGGCAGAGAGCTCCAGTCCGACTCAGACGCCAGCAAGGTGGAGGTGGAGTACTGGTTTGGGCTGGTATCAAAGATGAGCTTGTGGGGCCTTTTCGGGTTGACGATGGAGTCAAGCTCAACTCCCAGTCCTACTGCCAGTTTCTGGAAGACACATTCTTCAAGCAGTGGTACAGGAAGAAGTCTGCATCCTTCAAGAAAAACATGATTTTCATGCAGGACAATGCTCCATCACACGCGTCCAAGTACTCCACGGCAAGAAAGGGTATAAAAGAAGAAAATCTAATGACATGGCCTCCTTGTTCACCTGATCTGAACCCCATTGAGAACCTGTGGTCCATCATCAAATGTGAGATTTACAAGGAGGGAAAACAGTACACCTCTCTGAACAGTGTCTGGGAGGCTGTGGTTGCTTCTGCACGCAATGTTGATGGTGAACAGATCAAAACACTGACAGAATCCATGGATGGCAGGCTTTTGAGTGTCCTTGCAAAGAAAGGTGGCTATATTGGTCACTGATTTGTTTTTGTTTTGTTTTTTAATGTCAGAAATGTATATTTGTGAATGTTGAGATGTTATATTGGTTTCACTGGTAAAAATAGATAATTGAAATGGGTATATATTTGTTTTTTGTTAAGTTGCCTAATAATTATGCACAGTAATAGTCACCTGCACACACAGATATCCCCCTAAAATAGCTAAAACTAAAAACAAACTAAAAACTACTTCCAAAAATATTCAGCTTTGATATTAATGAGTTTTTTGGGTTCATTGAGAACATGGTTGTTGTTCAATAATAAAATTAATCCTCAAAAATACAACTTGCCTAATAATTCTGCACTCCCTGTAGTACCCTCTGATGCCCCCCTCGCTTGCGCGCCCGCCCCCCACAGTGCAGAAAGGGTTCAAATCCCTTTTGTCACTTACCTGATTCCAGCACTGATGTCCCTTGGCACCGAGTCATGCTCCATCTCTGTTCCTCCTCCCCCGATGTTGGGGACCTAATGTGCATGCGCGGAAAGTGCCTCAATAAAATTAGGACTACTTCACAGGAAAGCATTAAATCAATGCTTTCCTATTGTGTTTTAGCTGATGATGGATGTCTTCATGCAGAGTGTGAGAATGTCCAGCGTCAGTTAGCCTATTAAAAGTCGACGAATGACCAAGAAGCACCTCTAGTGGCTGTCTGGTAGACAATAATTACAATTGCATGGTTAAACGGACAGGGACACTGCACCCAGACCACTTCAATGAGCTGAAGTGGTCTGGGTGCCAGTGATGTCCCTTTAATTGGCAAAAAATTGAATGTCAATTTTAAAGCCAAAGCAACAAAACTAAAAGCATGTTTCCGATTCAGCTACTTTGGCCTTAAATTTACATTACATAAAATTCACATTAAATTCCAGACAGTTTTTACTTTAGTGAATAGCCAACATTATGAAAACATCAGACTAGAGTGGAACTAACCAGAATCATTTCCATCCAAATTTCAGTTAGATTACAGATTTTAAAAGAGTGGATACAAATTGAAAGAAGAGCAGGGATGGTAATGGTGAATGCTAGTCAGTGGGCAGTGCTAACATTCCCTTCAGACTAGACCTCTGGTCTATCAGTCTCAAGACCATAGCTGCACAATGTTACCAAAAGGCTCTGGGACTAACAAAGGTTACATAAGGACTATTCCAGCACTATCCCAGCTCGGTGTAGAATCCTTACTCCCACAGACGTGACTGCATGTGATTTTGAATGGACTTTATAGTTAAATAACTGTAACTCATCTGGCTTCCCTCATCTGATGTCCTTGGAAGCGATGATCTATTAACGGTTTATGAAATTGGAATAACTATATCAAGCAGGAAATAATCTTCTCAATGTGGAAGCAACATTCTTTTAAAACAATCTGCTACATTTTATTGCACAACGTTTATACCAGAGTCTGCCATATCAGGTTCTCGGACAATACTTGATACCAAGTTACATGCAGTTTCCCTGAAAACTCCTAACCAACAAAATGAACGTGACAAACTTAAAGTAATTTGAAAACATAAAGAATGCATTTTACTAAATGCTAAACATAGATTTAGTGGTTGGGATGTTAATCATCAATGACTGTTTATTTGCAAATTATATTTACAGCTTTTTTTTATTTGCAACAAAAAATAGTACAGATCATGTCCTGCTGGTAATTGAACTTTGCATTTGGCTTGGTTCCGTCCAAAAGAGATCAGGGCTGCTTTGAATGAGGATAACAACGCCTGTTTGTACAGAATTCATATGTTTCCAAAACTTGGATGCAAATTAGTTCAAGTGGATGTTGAGATCATTAAAAGAAAGACAACTTGTTTACTGGATGGTTATAGAAGGCACAAAGCAATAGGCCCTGTTATCATAATTCAGCTAGCATGCAACAGACTGTTTAATTTAAATCTGGATATTCAGTATATAACAGAAATAATTTTTTTTTATATATTTTCCTCTCTCAATTATTAATATAAAATAGAGTGATTTATAAAGTTGTACATATATGTGAACAGTTTGTGAACCTTATGTTTTCTGTAAAAAGCATTTTTTTTAAAGCAGTTTGACAAAAACTTGGCTTAGTCACATACCTCCCAACACTGTGAGGTTTCAATTCGGATAAGGGTGAGTGGGACTAAAGAGGAGTATCACTGATGCCAACTGAATCACTGGTGGCACTCAAAACGGATTCTTCCAAGCAGAAAGAGGTGGTGCTGCCCAAAGAAAGTGTGTGTGTGTGCCTGGCACGAATACACTCAGGCTGATAGCCCTCTCCTGACACACGTCATGGCAGACCATGTACAAGCTGTCATTTTGGAGTCGGGATACATGTACAAATGTATAAAGGTTATTTGAGCAAAAGATTATTTCACCATTTATTCGAGTCATATGTTAACACAATCATTCAATATATCTTCACAAGCATACGCATAATTACTATGTGGGTTTAAATGTATTAATTTCAGTTCTGAAATCCCCCTCACAAAAGACTAGAATTATAAGTTGGTAGTTATCTGTGGACAGGTGTACTGTTGGACTATAACTGGCAAGCTCTAGCAGAGTGTTTGTGGCCTTCAGAATAATCATGTGAGACATAACAAATATAAGTGTTATTTTGAACATGTTGGCAATTTTTTTTTTTTTTTTAAAGGTAAACCTTCATGCACTTTTGCACAATTCAGTTTCTATTTCCTCAGTAACTTTCATCTATACAATGAGCTAGCGAAATCGCAAGCAAATTTATAAATAGCCTTGAAAAAGTTTTAATCTTGTCCTCCCCCTCACATGACAGACTAATACGCAAAGTCAATGTCTGTCATGTAGTTGGTACATCCTCCAGTTATGCATCTATTTCTGAAATATATATATTTTTTAATTGAATATACATCATTAATTAAGCTCAACATTTACTCCTCGTGAAGCCCCCATTTTGCAAATACAGTGACTGGGTCCAACCATAATATGTTTTTTTTTTTTACTTTATTTTAATTTTCAGTAATAATATTCTATAATCCCAAATATAATTATAATTCTTAATTCCTTAATTATAAAATTTTAGCTACAAGATGCTTTACTCATAAATTATAGCATCAAAATGTAAGGATGGTAGAGGTCCTTCATTTCTTCCATTGATTTACTTGATATTTTACATGCTAATTTTTCATCTCCACGTTGTTCCCCTTGTGGCCATTATTCCTCACCCGCTCACTTTATTTTCCATGGGGATATTTCTTTATTTTTGTTTTTTCTTTACATAAAAAGATACCTCAACTTCATATAGCTCTATAACTTTTATTGCTTCAAAAGTTCACATGCTGTAAATATTATACCCTCCTCCTGGCTCTTCATGCATTCTCTCTTTATTCCCCTATTCCAGCCGTTATCATGGTATCAGACCATTTGACTGCAAACATAGACCTTCCCAAGAAACAATGGTGCATTCCTAGCAGCATGAAAAATTATATACATCTAAAAATAACTTTAGTGGTTTGTTAGACCTATCCTGTATATTCTAGTAAACTGGCCGCATACTAACAATTTCAAGTATAAAGGAGAAGGATAATGTAAACAATGTTCCGCTATTGTATATACTAGGTTACACAACATTTATATGTACAAATAAAGTATTTTCCAATGAGAGTCTCACTGTATATAGTGATGCGCTTCTTCTGAAAATTATTTATTGTAACGGTGGTAACATGGAAATGTAAAGTGCAGGTCTACGTTTTTCAAATTTGTAGACTTTCTCAATAACAATTTCAGTTCATTTTAGGACAGAGACGCTGACTGAATGATTGAGATACATGTAGAGGCAGACATACACTAAATCAGACCTGCCAACATTAGAAGGTATGTGATTGGGAGAGTGAAGAGGTGGGGCAGTGAGTGGATGTGACCATGATGCAACTTAAGTCACTGATATTATTATTATTATTATTATTAATATATTATTAATATAGCGCCAGCAAATTCTGCAGCACTTTACAGTGGGTGGACTAACAAACAGTTAATCATAACCAGACACGTTGGACACAAAGGAACAGAGGAGTTGAGGGTCCTGCTCAATGAGCTTACATGCTAGAGGGAGTGGGGTAAAGTGACACAAAAGGTAACGGTAGGAGTAGAGAAGTAGATTGCTAGAATATTCACTGAAGAGTTAGTGTGTTTTTTACTGACAGTTGCAGGTGAGGAATCAATTGGGAGCGATTACCAGTTTAATTGATATGCTTTCGTGAAGAAGTGAGTTTTTAATGATTTTTGAAGGATTGGAGACTGGGTGAGCGTCAAACGGAGAAGGGAACGGTGTAGCCCTAGAGCAGTCTTGAAGGTGAGCATCAGAAGTTGGAGTATGAATAGAGGATAGACGTAGGTCTTCGGCAGAGCGTAGGGGCCTAGACGGGACATACTTGTATATTAGGGAGGATAGGTAGAGATTTGAAAGCAAGAAACAGAATTTTAAACTGTGAGAAATATATCTTACAGGAAGCCAATGCAGGGACTGGCAGAGGGGTGAGGCGTGGGAGGTGCGGGTGGACATCGGATTAGCCTTACCTCTGCATTCATTACAGACTGTAACAGGGCAAGTTGGGAGCACGTAAGACCAAATGCACAAGAACAAGAGATTGTAGAGTAGCCAACCATGGCTGCCCACACGTTTTGTTACGCAGAACTCACATTTGAGCTAAAACATCCTGTAATTCATCACAAATAATGAATTGAATTTGTTTACACTTGTGGTTTCATTGTAAGATTCTGTCTGTGATGCAATTGGTTAGCGCATTCGGCTATTAATCGAAAGGTTGGTGGTTCAAGCCCACCCAGGAACGAGAGTTTACTATGTACAAGCTGATATGGGCACAGTAGTTTTTTTTTAATTAGAGGGTAGTGAATGCATGGAATAGCCTTCCAGCTGAAGTGGTAGAGGTTAACACAGAAAAGGAGTTTAATAATGCGTGGGATAGGCATTAGGCTATCCTAGCTATAAGATAAGGCCAGGGACTAATGAAAGCATTTAGAAAATTGGGCAGACTAGATGGGCCGAATGGTTCTTATCTGCCGTCACATTCTCCGTTTCTATATGACCAGGCCTGGACTGGCCATCGGGCACAGGATCTCCCCTGCCGGTATATGCAGGGCCAGCACTATCCGAGCACCGGCCCCGCTGTGTGCCTTTATGAGATCTCCCTCACCGGCCCACTTGAATAGACCTGCGGCTGGGGTGCGGCTGGGGAGGGAGAGGAGGATCCAGCGGAGCTCTATCTTGCAGCTCTGCCGGGTTCCTCTCGCGAGATCCGGAGCATTGCCATGGCAACGACCAGATCTTGCGAGACTGAACTCTAGCCCGTAGGCTAGAGTTCACTCACCACTGGACCACCAGTGATGGTGTGCGAATGTGAGTGCCGGCCCCCTCCCACTCTCTCTCCTTGGTACCACTGTGCCGGTCCCCCACTCCCAGGCTAAAGGTAAGAAGGAAGGAGGGATATAATGCCTGATTATTTTTTTTTATTTTACCCCCCCCCCCACCCCAAACACTAAATCCCTTCTAACATTCACACACAACCATCTCACACATAGCCCTCTCACACACATCACACACAGCCCTCTCACACACATCACCCTCACACACATTACACACAGCACCCTTACACACATCACACACAGCACCCTTACACACATCATAAACAGCACCCTCACACACAGCACCCTTACACACATCATAAACAGCACCCTCACACACAGCACCCCTCATACACAGCATCCATCACACACACATACTTCACCCTTCACATACACACTACATCCCTCACAGACACCCACTGCACCCCTCACACATACACATTGCACCAAACACACACACACACACACACAATACTTACGAACATATTTATATTTTATATATATATATATATATACATACACACACACACACACACAACAGCACCACTCACACACTTACTGCACTCCTAAATACATTACGTTCCAGACACACACTAGATCCCTTACCCAACTCTGGATCATATACACACACTACATCCCTTTATACACTCTGAATCCGTTATATACACACACTCACTAGATCTCCTACACATTTTGGGTCCTTCAAACAAACACTAGACTCCTGTATATACACACACTGCACTACATTCCTAAAATACACACTCTGGATCCCTTATAAACACACTAGATTCATTGTAAACAAACACATACTACACCCCTACAAACACTACATCACCAATACACACACACACACTATAGCCTGTATGCACACACTTACTACATCCCCTATACACAAATTCTCTACAGCCCCTAGCCACATATGCATTACATTACACCAAAAACACAACACGACTAAAACCGACCTTATTACACAATACCACACCACAATCAGCTCACTCTACACACACGCAACCCCACAAGCAGGCTCCAAACACATACACAATACTCTTTCCTGGCCCTTTTGTCTCCTGGTATCCATTTAAAGAAACACCAGAGACAGGTTGCAAGGAAACACAGTTCAAGCATGTTATTAAATTTGCTTGCACTGTGCAGAACAAATACAGGGCTTTTTTTCTCATGCTAGAGGTCTTCAGCAGGGCTCTGGGCATGGTCTGCCCTGGAAGAGCATTGAACTAACATGCTCACTTTGAGAGGGGGCAGGTTTGTCATTGATGATGACAAAACACACCCTCTCTGCCCCGCCCCCTTCTTAGTGGGCCGCTGTGATAACAAAATGCCCAGGCCGAATTTTTCTCCCAGTCCGGCCCTGTATATGACCCAGACTTCCTCACAATGTGTGACTGAGTAACTCTGTCAGGTAATCAGGAGGAAGGTTTCCATATTGAGTTACCCGACATGGCTGCAATATTGGTCACCCTCCTCCCCCTCCCCCCCTCCCCCACCCTATATAACACTGTACAACATTTTTTTATGAAACGGCCAGGATTCTTCCTGCATTTCTATTGACAGTAGGTAAACTCTAGATTAAAACACAAAATGCTCTTTGCACATAGTTTGATAGCATTATCACAGAAGAAACAGCTGTGTGTTAGGCTTCCAAAGCTTGCCTACGAAATAGGACCTTGTCCTCATGTTTACAGTGTTCTGCCAAAAGTCAATAGACTATCAATAATCCAGCTCATGGAAACTTCAGAATCCACATTTTATTGAACTAGTATTGCATCAGTTTTTGCTTGGGACACATTTAAATTAAGGAGTGGGTTGGTTTTACAATCATTAACTCAAACAGAGAAAAAGACAAAACTTTATTTTCAAACATTACAATAACATATTGGCATTTTGTTCATCTCATCTTGTAAAATGAATGGTTTAACTTTGCCAGACCGGCATCCATACCGGAGAATGGATAGGGTGCACTGTGGCTTTAATAATAAACTCTTCATAAGGAATGCATTAAATGCCTTAATAAAATTTTGTAATTTAGACTAATTCACACAGACTTGTATACAAACATAGATACGTAAACACAAAAATCATTAACAACGTGATTGACATTGGTTTTTATGTTTGTGCTGCACACATTCTCTTATTTGAGTTTCTAACAAAATTAATACAAGTTACATTTTATCAGTCTAATCTTGGCATTCCCATGACAAAGTTTTGTTTTCATGCCAAAGCTCAACTCCCACACAGGTGGTAAGATAAGGTACTGGAGCTTGGAAAAGTAAGTGAATCTCCCCCGTATTGTGATCTGCCACTACTAAATTCCTGCATTTCAAATCCTCGGTAATTTCATATATTTATCAATTTTACTCAGTAAGGTGAAGCAAGTAGTGGAGATTATGATAATACATACTACAGACATTGGTATTCAAAGCAAACTGCTTTCGGTTTCACTACGCATTCCCTAGAGTTTAGTAACTCCGAATGTCAAATAGACAAGAAATGGTTACATTTCTAGGGAAACTAATACCTAACTAATGAACACAAAGGTCTCAGAAAAGTGCCTGAAAAAAAATGTATCTGCGTAACAAGCCCCAAGACTTGTACATTATAATTTATGCTACAAAAATACAAAAGACCACTGGAACCTTAACCTGTAGCAGCTGAACTGCAGGAGAGGATACTTGTATCTAGCAGAAAGGATAAACAAAGAATAGAACCAGCACTTTCTCAATGAGAGACGTTATTTGCACTGGGATTATGTTTCGCATCCGTGGACACAGACTGCCCATGGCAATTATCTTTTACAGCAGCAACCTGTCTGCTCGCTTTCAGCCGCCCTACTGGATGTCACAAGATTCTAATGGGGGCAATTCGAGATAGAGAGGAGAAGATAAAATAAAATAGATACGCAACATATTAAGCATGACTCCATGGGTGAAACTGTGATAGGGAGTGTAAAGAGAAAATGCAAAAAGAAAAAGGTTTGGGTGGGGAAGGTGTGGTATGATACAAATATTTGGTGATGTCATATAAGCATCTTGTCCATCGATATAACATGCACAAGCTCCCTACATGCTTTTCTTTTATTTAAATTTTCATGATTACTCAATGTCACAGGAAATATTTGGTTGACAAAGACCTTTGGGTTTGAAACGTTGCTGTTGTGGTTCCTAATAAAGTACCTGTCTTGAACCAAGGAGTGCCTGGACCTCTATTATTTTATTATTTTTTGGAAATCTGGTGTTTGATTCCGGTTCAGCAAGCGCCCTGGCTCAGATTTATGGGAGGGAGTTCAGTTCCACACACACTACTAAAGGAAATATTTGGTGTCCGTAACAAATGAGCATTTTATTTTTTTAAGTTTGAAAAACTTATTTTTTTTTCCAATCCTAGATTTATAATTATAAGAAATTTAAAATCACACAGTATACAATAAGTTAAATTCAACAGTAGTTGCATGTTATTTTTAGAAAAACAAACTTCTGCATTACAATTATATTCTTTTGTCCACATAGCAAAATGATTTAAACTGAATACTACATGTTACAGTGATGCAAAATGTAATCCTTCAGTGTCAAAGAGGTTGTTCAATAACTCTTTTAATGAACAGTAAAGCACTCAAAAGGTGTAATAACCCTAATATTAAATATAATTTAAAAAAACAATTTAAATGGCAGAACGTCCAAGCTGGGTGAAGGCTAAGAGCAGTGAAAAACAGATAAAACAGTCTTTATTAATGGGACTATATGACACAAATATTAAACAAATAAATAAAAACTGTACATGTTGTACGTCCTTTATGGGCTTTCAGTCCGTTCGACTGCTTACCGACTGCCCTGGACGAGACTGGTATTAATTAGTATGACATGAGGGAAGAGTCTTTTTACTCCATAAATTAAGCCCACCCCATATCTCAGCGAATAGGAGTTCTCTAGATTCGGAATGGCTCGTATTTGCATTAGCAAACGAAATAAGGATGGGCGCTGTAACAGAGTTCCCTGTACCCCTGGCTGGGTACCACCGCCAAGGACCGCTTCCTAGCTGGAACAGTCGCCGTGGCTTGACTGGGGTCCTGGAACCGAATGGGGAACTTGCTCTATCCACCCCCAGGCACTGGACAACACTCAGTCCTGGGAGGTCTAGTCCTTACAAGGACTTTCCCTGTTAAATCCTCCACACTGGAACAGTGATTAGTGATTAGCACTTTCCCCTCCCAGTAACCAGACGACACATAGTTCTGGGAGTACAAGCTAGAATATGTTTATTCACAGCCACAACTGGCCTTATATGCAGGTCCCATGAAAGGGGCACTACCCCCTAGACCTGAGAGTAGACTACAGTAAAAACATACACATGATTACATTGGCTCTCAGGTCCAGGACACTCCCATACAAAACAAGACAATCCTTCCCCTGTGCCTGGAAGATAATCGAGTCAGGCACTGTACAAAACTCAATTATCTCCAGGCCCAAAAAACACATGTTTCCCAAACGCCCCAAAAGTACCTTAAAAATACATAAACCCCCCTTGTTACATCCCCTGATAGCCCCGATTGGGGTGACCAACATATCCAAAAATCACCCAGATCGGTTCAGGATTTTCATGGAAGTCATAATTTTTACTGACCGTGCACATCGTCCTATGTCCAAAACAGTTCCATGAAATCAGTGCTAATGGTCAGTCAAGTTTGGTAGTCTTTTACAGGTTTCCCTGCAGGGCCCATAGTCTGTGGGCAGGAGGCTGGAAAGCAGGCTCCTTCAGGAGCTCGTGGCAAACTCACTAGGAGAGGGGAGCTTGTCACAGGTGCATATACCCACATTAAGACATGGCATGCTTTGGATGAGATCCATGTTCCACATAATTCGATTGGTGAGTCTCGCGGCAGTCACTGCCTTTGGATGGATGCCCCTTTCTCGAATTGTCAGATATACATGTGGCTAATTATAGAGATTCCTATATAAGCTGCTTTCTAAGCTGCTGGTTTATGATCCCCCTGGTGAAGGCTTGCTTACATGCCGAAAAGCATGTCAGGCTTTGCTCTCACATGTAATTGTTTCACAATGGTTACCATGTTCTAATTCACTGTGCTTTTATTTATGTTGGACATTGGCCCTTATTTCTCTCTGGATATTGTGGGCATATATATATATATATATATATATATATTCTATGGTGTGTTCTGAGGCAGTATTAGGGATTGTCTTCCCTTTTGGTAATCAGATACAGTTGCAAGAAAAAGTATGTGAACCCTTTGGAATGATATGGATTTCTGCACAAATTGGTCATAAAATGTGATCTGATCATCATCTAAGTCACAACAATAGACAATCACAGTCTGCTTAAACTAATAACACACAAAGAATGAAATGTTGCCATGTTTTTTTTTAACACACCATGTAAACATTCACAGTGCAGGTGGAAAAAGTATGTGAACCCCTAGACTAATGATATTTCCAAGAGCTAATTGGAGTGAGATGTCAGCCAACTGGAGTCCAATCAATGAGATTAGATTGGAGGTGTTGGTTACAGCTGCCCTGCCCTATAAAAAACACACACCAGTTCTGGGTTTGCTTTTCACAAGAAGCATTGCCTGATGTGAATGATGCCTCGCACAAAAGAGCTCTCAGAAGACCTATGATTAAGAATTGTTGACTTGCATAAAGCTGGAAAGGGTTATAAAAGTATCTCCAAAAGCCTTGCTGTTCATCAGTCCACGGTAAGACAAATTGTCTATAAATGGAGAAAGTTCAGCACTGCTGCTACTCTCCCTAGGAGTGGCCGTCCTGTAAAGATGACTGCAAGAGCACAGCGCAGACTGCTCAATGAGGTGAAGAAGAATCCTAGAGTGTCAGCTAAAGACTTACAAAAGTCACTGGCAAATGCTAACATCCCTGTTAGCGAATCTACAATACGTAAAACACTAAACAAGAATGGATTTCATGGGAGGATACCACAGAGGAAGGATACCACTGCTGTCCAAACAAAACATTGCTGCACGTTTACAGTTTGCACAAGAGCACCTGGATGTTTCACAGCAGTACTGGCAAAATATTCTGTGGACAGATTAAACCAAAGTTGAGTTGTTTGGAAGAAACACATAACACTATGTGTGGCGAAAAAGAGGCACAGCAAACCAACATCAAAACCTCATCCCAACTGTGAAGTATTGTGGTGGGGGCATCATGGTTTGGGGCTGCTTTGCTGCATCAGGGCCTGGACGGATTGCTATCATCGAAGGATAAATGAATTCCCAAGTTTATCAAGACATTTTGCAGTAGAACTTAAGGCCATCTGTCTACCAGCTGAAGCTCAACAGAAGATGGGTTTTGCAACAGGACAATGACCCAAAGCATAGAAGTAAATCAACAACAGAATGGCGAAAACAGAAGAAAATACATCTTCTGAAGTGGCCCAGTCAGAGTGCTGACCTCAACCCGATTGAGATGCTGTGGCATGACCTCAAGAAAGCGATTCACACCAGACATCCTAAGAATATTGCTGAACTGAAACAGTTCTGTAAAGAGGAATGGTCAAGAATTACTCCTGACCGTTGTGCACGTCTGATCTGCAACTACAGGAAACGTTTGGTTATTGCTACTAAAGGAGGTTCAACCAGTTATTAAATCCAAGGGTTCACATACTTTTTCCACCTGCACTGTGAATGTTTACATGGTGTGTTCAATAAAAACATGGCAACATTTCATTCTTTGTGTGTTATTAGTTTAAGCAGACTGTGATTCTCTATTGTTGTAACTTAGATGATGATCAGATCACATTTTATGACCAATTTGTGCAGAAATGCATATCATTCCAAAGGGTTCACATACTTTTTCTTGCAACTGTATGTCTGCTGGACTATGAATTACATCCAGGAAGCGATGTAGGTGTGAATATTATACTATTCTCGTACTATGATAGTGTGAAGAATTATTTCAATATTTTTACCTCCTAAGCACATTTTGTAGCATAACCTCATTGTCTCTCTGGGAGTTGGCACATATATTAGGACCTTTTTGTTCTCTCTTTTTGAATCCCTCTCTGGACCCCCTAGGGACATATGATTTCATGAGCCATTAGAAGTTCCCAGTTGCGGGTTAGGGGACCTTGAGAGACCTGTGTCCAAGATTAAAGAATGGTTATTATTGATTCTCACCTAGTGTGTGCTATTTGTTTGATATTTGTGTTATATAATCCCATTATTAAAGACTATCTACTTTTTTCACTTTGTTTACTGATAGAAAAGGGGTCCTTTACGTACTGGAGTACTAGTGTAACTTTGGTGTTTTTATTCACTACTTTCAGCTAACTAAACCGTATATAGCTACCAAATAAAGGTTTCTAACATAATGTAAAAAAAAAAAAAAAGAATAAAATTAAGCTAACTGTTGTCAAAATGTTATCACTAATCTGATTGTTTAAGTACCACATTAATGTCATGGCAATGTTTAAAAAATAAGATAAGAAAATATAAAATGTTATCCACAGTTTTCATTGACTGCTCCATAGACACAGGAAGATCATCCGTGACAGTTTCAGATTTTTCATGGCTATATGGTTACAAACTGTAGTACATTCTATCGGGATCTATGCCAAATTCTCAACTTGACAGCAGAGATGAACTCTAGTGTAAGATCAGCTGTATCAATACAACTGGTGGGAATGCAGTCCATCATGTTCAAATCTGGCAAACAGCAGTGTTTATACAGCTAGGATAAATAGCCAGATAAATGTATTCCAATTTAAAATTAACAAGTATAATCTAGGGATGTATACTTAATTTGTCCTGAATAAGATTTTCTGGGTATTACATAAAAACTCAAATGTAGTGTTGACCTTCCTCAGCTCAAATCTAAAAACTGGGATCCCAAGTGTCTACATTTAAACTGGGATGGTCATTTATGACTTTCAAAATGACCGGAAAATATATTGCAGTGGGATTTCACTGCAATTTTAAAGCAATTCAATATATATATATTTTTTACATTATTTGTATTTATAGCACCAACATAGTCTGCAATCATTTACAATTACACTGATCAGCCACAACATTAAAACAATCTGCCTAATATCGTGTAGGTCCCCCTCGTGCTTCCAAAACAGCTCTGCTGCATCAAGGTATGGACTCCACAAGCCCTCCGAAAGTGTCCTATGCTATCTAGAACCAAGACATTAGCAGCAGTTCCTTTAAGTCCTGCAAGTTGTGAGGTGCGACTTCCATGGATCGTATATGTTGTTCCAGCACGTACTACAGATGCTCAACTACATTGAAATCTGGGGAATTTGGAGGCCAAGGCAACTCCTTGAACTATTTGTCATGTTCCTCAAACCAACTGAACATGTTTTGCAGTATAGCAGGGTGCATTATCCTGTAGCCATGTGTATGTGGTCTGTAACAATCTCTAGGTAGGTTGTACATGTCAAAGTAACATCCACCTGAATGCCAGGACCCACATTTTCCCACCAGAACACTGTCCAAAGCATAACCTTGCTTCTGGTGGCCTTCCTTCTTCCCATATTGCAGCCTGCTGCCATCCCTCACCAGGTAAAAGACACATGCACACGGCCATCCACCTGATCAAAAAGAAAATCTGATTGGTCAGACCAAGCAACCTTCTTCCACTGCTCTATAGTCAAGTTTTGACACTCACATGCCCATTTAAAGGAACACCAAAGTCACCCAGATCACACCAACTCAATGCACTGGGTGCAGTGGTTCTGTTTGCGTAACCCTTCAAGGTAAAACACTGCTATTTTGCATAAAGGGAAATTTTACCTTAAAGGGCTCAACATGCCTTTAGTTGCTGACATACTGACAGCCAATAGAGGTACTCCACGGCACTGACTAAGTAAAAATTAGTCACATCACGCAGCAGTTCATGTCTCTCAGAGCTGGATCAGGCTCCACCTCCTGCGACATCACATAAATGGCGTAATCAATGCTTTATTATGGGTATTTTTATGACACTGGATGTCCTCATGCAAAGCGTCGTTTCACGGAGTTAAACTCTGTGTTAATCAAAGACACGCCTCTAGAGGCTGTTTAATAGACAGCCACTAAAGGCAGTCTTAACCCTGAAATACAAATGTAATTTCTCTAAAACTGCAATGTTTTAGATTGCAGGGTTAAAGGGACAGATTTACTGCACCCAGACCTCTTCATTGAGATGAAGCGGTCTGGGTGCCTGTACCTTCAAGTGTTGTTGGCTCGAAGATTTGCATTGCTAGTAATTTTAATGCTCAGCTTAAAAATCTAAATTAAATACAAAAAATAAGAAATAACTAGCTGACTAGCTAAATAAGGATATCACAACTGTGGAAAAGGAAGCAAATTCTTTTGGTTCAGCTATCTTTGTTCTAACATAGATAGTAAAACTGTCCTGTTATGTGCCCTTTTGGATTTGTGAATCACTCCAGACAATGCAGCAAGTATAGCGAGAAGATAAATGTAAATCTGAATGAAGCTGTAAAAGGCAGCTCTTGTTAAATTTCCCGAGACATCATCTCATCAGTACGTTTTTTTGGATGGAGTTACAGAAGAGAATTGTACACTACGATTCCATTCAGCAGCAATGTTGACGGCAAACCCTTTTCAATGTATCAAACAGAGGTTTGCTGAAAGGGGAAGCCAAGGGAATTTCATGGATGTTAAAGAATGCTCTCCGACAACCACATATTGTATTAGAAGGTCGCTGCAAACACACATGGTTGGGAACCACTGTCTGTTTAAATCATTCTCCTCTTCTAAAGAGAAAACAGAATCCAAGCAGTTTCCAAAAGGAAACTAGGCATTCTGACTTCATTGAAATCAACACAGAAATAGCATTGTTCGGACACATATTGAGGACCACTGGACCCGAAGCCATTGGACACATGACAAAAAGAATATTTATAACAAGTTATTTCTAATGATTTACATGTTGAAAATGTATGCACTTCCCTTTAATAAACATGGAAAACACGAGCATGTCAAAGTGGATCTGTCATTGTTATATTAAAGGGGAACCGTCACTTTTCTGGACTTTACACCAATCAAATATAACTTGCATGAAAAGTTGTTGTTTTTTCTAATGCTGCTCCCTTCCCTGTTTATAGTAAAGATTTAGCAAATTAAATCATAATCAGAAAAGTCAGGGCAAACATTGCAATTGAAAAGGAGAAGAATAAAGAGATGTGGATTTCTAAATTTTATTTTTCACACTTCAAAAATACATATTTGTTAAATTTAGGAGCAAGTAAAAATCAAATTAAAAATCATGAGCAGTGGCAGTTCCCCTTTAACTATTAAAAATCTGAACTCGTTTCCATTTAAGTGATGTAATGCAGCATTTTGCTTAAAGGAACACTATAGTGTAAGAAACACAAAAATGTATTCCTAACACTATAGTGTCTCTCTGCCCCCCCCCCCCCCTTCCTCGCACCCTCAGAAAATAAAGAGATGGAAAATCTTTTTACACTTAACTGATTATAGCGCTGAGGTTCATTGACACTGGGTCATGCTCCTCCTCTTACATCAGTTGATGGGGGGAATATAATGCGCATGCGTGGCATGACCCACACATTCATTTGCCTTCCCCATAGGAAAGCATCAACTTAATGCATTTTTATGGGGGATTTGAAGAAGCTGGCATTCCTCGTGTAAAGTGTGAGGACGTCAAGCATCATTTCAAGGAGTCAAACTCTTTGAAATTGGAGGAAGCGCCTTGGAGCAGTCTTAACCCTGCAAAGTTTGCAGCTGCAGGGCTAAACTGACAAGGACACTGCATTCAGACCACTTCAGTGAGATTAAGTGTTCTGTCCCTTTAAGTAAAACTTAATGGATAGCACATAATAAGAACGTTGCACCGACCGGTATAAGATTTCCAGCAGATAGTTACCTAGGACTCCCCTATATCAGCATTTTGTGGTGTAAGCAGACTGATTTGATATATAAAGCATCCACTCCGTGAGTGCTGTAACATCTGATTATTTCAGCATGTATTTAGAGAAAACCTTTAACCCCTTAAGGACACATGACATGTGTGACATGTCATGATTCCCTTTTATTCAAGAAGTTTGGTCCTTAAGGGGTTAAACTCTACTGCTGAATCCCAGCTCTAAGATTGGCCTGGTGTAAAAGAACATATGCACCAGCTTCCACCACAAGAAGCCCTTTCATAATGTCTTGCATTATATATGCAGCAGAGATTGTGACAGATGTAAGTAACCACATGCCTAAGACATTCCAGGGGTGACAGGGTCAGAGACACAATCTGTCTCAGTGCAAAAAAAAAGCCTTAATTTAATGGAACACTATAGGGTCAGGAATATGAACGTGTATTCCTGACCCTATAATGTTAAAAACATGTATTATGTGGCTGGTCCCATCTTGCCCACCTTAAAAAGGGTAAAAAAGTACCTTTATTCTATCACTGGGCGGGTTCACCAGCGATGGCTCTGCCTCATCTCCGCCTCCTTAGCTCAGATTATCAAAATTTATGATCTCAGCCAAGCCAATGCTTTCCCATAGGAAAGTATTGGGAGGCTAATGTGCATTTGTGTCAATACGCTGTGCTGCTCCAATCACCATCTCCTCGTAGAGATGCATTGAATCAATGCATCTCTGTAGGGAGCATTCAGTGTCTCCATGCAGAGTATGGAGATGCTCAATGTCTGTGCTGCACACTGTGCAGCACTAACCCACGAAGCACCTCTAGTGGCCATCTGAATGACTGCCACTAGAGGTGTTACTATGCAGTTGTGTAAACACTGCAAGTATATTAATATACTTGCAGGGACATACTATACACACTATAACAACTACATTAAGTTGTTCTGGTGGCTATAGTGTCCCTTTCATATTGTTGTTTAAGCTTTCCAAATGATTTAATACTTATGCACTCTTAAAAATATTTAAAATCATGAAAATGTTAATTTTCTAATATTTTGATATTTTAGATATTTTTTTTATATAATTATTGGATATTTTAATATGTTGAATAATCATATTAAGATGAATAGTCTGTATTCAGGTTTTTACATGCACTTTAAAATCTGAATTTGAAAAAACAATGTAAATCCCCTGGTGCAGGTTCGGCACTTTTGGTTGGAGGCATATTAGACTGTTTGACAATGTTTGACAATGTTTGACTGTTTTAACAATGGTGATGAAGGACGTGGAGAATTTTGGGAAAATTAATAAATATAAACAGAATTTATCAATAAGGGAAAAAAAAGCTTTAAAGGAAATCAAAAGTAATGATCAATTAGTGATCAAACCTGCCGATAAGGGGGGAGGAACTGTTATTCTAGACAAAGATGTATACATTAAAGAAGCAAATAGAATACTTTCAGATTCCTCCACCTATCAGAAACTAACACATAACCCCACTAATGATACTATAAAAAATTTTAAACAGTATGTGGAAAAAGGGAAAAGCTTAGGGATTCTTACTGATAAAGAGGCAGACTACCTGTGGATAGACAACCCTAAAATACCGGTCTTTTACCTATTACCCAAAATTCACAAAAATATAACTAATCCCCCAGGAAGACCAATTATATCAGGCATAGACTCCATCTCAACTAGAATCTCGGAGTACATAGACACCATTCTGCAGCCTATTGTCATAAAAAATCCTACATATCTAAAGGACACGATCCATGTCTTACAAATTTTAGAACAAACAAAATGGACAGAAGGCAATACATTAGTCACCTGTGATGTTACTGCACTATATAGCATTATACCCCACGAGAGAGGAATAGCAGCAGTGAAACATTTTCTAGAAAAATCTGATTTTAAAGAAGAACAAATTCAATACATTTTAGAAGGTATTTTACTTATTTTAACCCACAATTACTTTTGGTTTGAGAACACTTTTTATCTGCAAATCTGTGGAACGGCGATGGGCACCAAATTCGCCCCAAGCTATGCCAACCTCTTCATGTCATTCTGGGAAGAGGCATTTGTACTTCAAGGGCATCCATGGGGGGCGAGTTTGGTGTCCTACTGCCGTTTCATAGATGATATCTTTTTTTATATGGACCGGCACTACAGAGACCTTAATAGAATTTATTGCATACCTCAATACTAACGACTATGGCATCAATTTAACTAGCACCTATAGTACCCACCACATTAATTTTTTAGATCTCGACATCAGAATTCAAGACGCCATGATAATCACCAAGAATTATTTTAAACCAGTGGACGCTAATAGTTATATCGACACCAGTAGTTGCTACCATAACCCTTGGCTACAGAATGCCCCTAGGAGCCAATTTTTAAGAATTCGCCGCAATTGCAAACTAGATAGCGATTATTTAGAACAGGCCCTCTACATTAAACAGCAGTTCATGGAGAAGGGATATAACGAAACCACCTTGAATCAAGATTTAGAAGATGTAGGTAAATTAAAACGGAATCAACTTATACAATATAAACCAAAGAGAACGAGAACTGATACTAATGAAGTTCCCTTTATTTGCAATTATAATGGACACAACAAGCGTATACATAAGACTATAAATAAATATTGGCACCTACTAAAAGACGACCCTATTTTACACAAAATTTTACCACCAAAACCTAGGATAACATATAGAGGAGCCAGAAATTTTAAAAATATATTAGTCAAAAGTCACCTAAACCCTACAAAACCCAAACATTTTATTCAGGATCTTAAAGGATTTTATGGCTGCGGCACATGCCTCCCATGCAGAATAACGAAACAGACAAGGAGACACCTTGAAAATTTAGAAGACATCATTCAGAAACCATATATTGTCAAAGACCACCTCACGTGTCACTCCAAAGGTATTATATATATTTTGAAATGCCCTTGTAATCTGCTGTATGTGTGGAGAACCATCAGACCTTTAAAAACTAGAATTGCCGAACACATCCGTAACATTAAAAATGGCCTGGAAACACACAGCGTATCGCAACATTTTAAGGATACTCATAACAAAAATCCGGAGAACCTGTTCTTCTGTGCAATTAAAGAAGTAAAAAGGGATTGGAGAGGGGGTAATTACATTAAAGCATTAGGGAAAGAAGAAATGAAATTCATATATACCTTTAAAACCCTCATCCCCCATGGTCTTAATTCAGATTTTGAGGTTTGCCATTTTTAAATATTGGGTAATTTTTACACGATCAACATCTTTTCTAAAAAAGTCTCCCATTTCTTAGTCAACCCATTTTTTAATATACAGAGTATCTTTTAAATATTCAGTGTCACTATTACGTTTGAACCATCTATTTTTTAATAGTTTTAAATGACTTTTTACCTATTTAGGGGCTGTTTTATTTTATTTCATTTTATCTTAAAAGATTCATATAGAAATCCATTGATGTCTTGCATTTCCATAGGAATAATACTTTCCTCTATTTTGCATTTGATTGTATGTTAATAGGCATTTGCTCTTTTCTTAATCATGCTTTCCTTTTTAACATTTACTTTATTGTCCATCAATAATTATCCTCCATGGACTGATATTGGAGAATGAGACCGAACAGGACACAGAACTATGCCTGTATACATGGAAACCGGAACCGGAATGCATGCGTTCCACTGTTGGAACGCATATGCCGAAACCGGAAATGACCGTATCTATGCGTTCCACTTGTGGAACGCGGAAGTAAAAACGCTACGATTGAATAATTGAGCCGGGAAAACGGCGCGAAATTTGAACTACAAAGGAGGAACACCCACAGCAAGAATCTACAGCAACTGAGGAAGCCTCATCAAGAGGAGAAACGCGTTTTGCTACTAGAGACTCTCTCTATAAGACTGCCTACAACTGTAAGGTCTTATTTTTTATATTTTTCTTGTGCACTTTATTAATAAAGCACTTTATACTATTTGTACCAACCAGTGAGAGGACATCATTCTATTTATTACTTCCTGCACTGATCTGCACTACCACCTCCTGTACTAATCTGTGAGAGGACACCATATTACCCATCACCTTCAGGCAGCACAAAGAAGGGAGTGGGAACCTTAATCCCACAACGCTGGAAAATTGAGCCTTATTCCATAGGCTCTCGCTTTGTGAGTTTATTTTCACAGATTTCCCTGATATTTATAAAACATTCAGACAATATTGCACTATGATGTGTCCTTCTGTGTTTTATCTCTAGGGTATCTATTTTTAATAAGAAGAAATCCCATTTTAATTGTGACTTATTGTAAACAAGAAGAAACTCCACCTTACATTGTATGTATGTTTGACAAACAGAATGACATAATTTCACTAACACAAAACACATAACTAAAGACCACAATGTATGTATAGTAAAGAACTTTACAAAATTATAGAGAATCTAGCAAATACCTATTGCATTGTTGGAAAGCAAACCGCAAGAGGTATCAGGAAAGGAATTTAGGCTATAAACATTTTGATATGAATTATACTACATTGCGTAGATGGGATACGTCCTAAGCAGATATCATCAGTTGCTAAAAAGCAATTCTCCTGAAAAATGCACACAGTATTAAAGACCTTTTTAATAAAATTAAAAAAAAGAAATTCAGAGCAGAAATTAAGAAACCATTTTTAAATGTCTCTTTCACCTTTTAGGGTCTCTGTATATTTTGCAAAGACTCCTGATGGTAACTTTGCTGCTTGGGGTGCAGCTAAGGTGCAGGGGTGCAGCTAGGTTGACGCTTCCATCTTCTTTCTTTATCTCCTAGTGTTTCATCTGCAAGGAGTCCATGTCAGTTCTGTACTCTGGTGCATGTGCAAAAGTACAAGACTAATGTTTATGGAGAATCCCATGAGACCACAGAAGCCTCCATGGACATTATCTCATGACGAGCAAGACAATCCCCGATTACCACAGCTGTAGCTAGCAATGCCTTAACAGCGGTAGCTCTGTCTTTTGTCAAAGCAGAGACTTACAACAAGAGAAAGTAGTCCTTATTTTATCTTTTGTTATCTTTTGACTGTGTTGGAATTTTTGACACAAAATTCCAACACCATTCTTTATAACTTTAGGATTTATCTTCATGGAATGCTCTTTTTTTATTTCTGTTGGTAGAACGGCTTTAATGGGTACTCTGTATATTCACAGACTTTTATTCTGAGCATACAACTTTTCTCTATGATAAGTCACTTTCATCACGACTATTGGTTTTTGTTATCAGTGTCTCTCACAATGGCCATAGGTTTTTGCTATCAAGCATACATGACACGAGCATAAAACTTTATAGTTTCTTTATGATCAGTCACTTTCACAATGACTGTTGGTTTTGTAATCCGCGTCTCTCACAACGGCTACAGGTTTTTGTCATCAATTACAGCAAGCTCTAGTTTCTGCAGAAAACATTCAGCAGCTATGGCCTTCACTGAGTTATTGGAGCGTGGTCTACTCGTGTCTACATAGACAATGCCTGCTATAATATATACCAGTATTTACTGTATTTCATAAAATATTTTGTATCATATTCTCGCCAGCTGCCACTTTATGAGGTTGCTCGTACTTGTAAACCTTATCAGTCAATCATGAAGAAGCAAGTCAATGCATAAAAACATGCAAGTATGGGCAAGAGATTCAAATTTTGGACAAACTGAACATCAGAATGCAAAGTGACCATATAATGATTTTTGGTGCCAGCAAAGTGGCTAGTGTATTCTTTTTTTTTTTTTTTTTTTTTTATTCTGGAAACTACTGTCCTCCTGAGATTGTCATTTCTGCAGTTTTTAGAGTTTACACTGTGACAATCCTCGAGTGAAAATAGCTTGTTAATAAGAGAGGTCCGAGGAGAATGGCCAGACTGGTTCAAGTTGAAAGGTACGTAACATTAATCAAAAGGAACAAACATTTACGTATGATGTGCCAAAGAGCATTTATGAAGCCACATATGTAACCTTGAAGTGGAGTTGCTAAAGCAGCAGACGATCTCACCAGGTTCCTCTAAAGTCAGCTAACAGGAAGTTGGTGCTACATTGGGCACAGGTACACCACAACTGCACAGTAGAAAATTGAAAAAATACTGTACATCTGTACTGCAGAATATCAGTTTTTGCTTTGATGCACATATACAAAGGTCAGAAGTTTGCAAAAACAATATAAGTGCATAGATCTACACTCCAGTGGAATCTACATTCACTACATCTCAATCCAATAATGTACCTTTGGTGGAAGGGAAGATTCACATTAAAATGTGCAGCTGATAAACCTGTAGTAACCGTGTGATCTTATTTTGGAGCAGAATTTTTCCAGCATCTTACTGAATCCAAACCACAAAGAATAATGTCTGTTCAGTGGGCAACGTGAGTCGTACCCAGTATTAGAAAGGGTTCCTAATAAAGGCCTCAATTTAATATTGTTGAATAGGCTTTCCAAATGATTTGTTCAACATTTTTAAATATCAAAGCATACACCATATATAAATATATAGATAACAAAATATTAGAAAATTAACGTATTTTCATAATATTTAATCAGTTTAAAGGTTTACCCAAAAATATTAAATAATTTTGAAAACAATCCAAAATGGTCACAAATATGCTTATTCACTAAAGTGAGATGTGCCAGGAATTCAGAGTGAATTTTAACATTTAGGACAAAATATCCAAATTAGTGAAAGTTACCTAAGTCAATTCTGTTTATGGTTTGGCTATTTTGACCATTAATTTTAAATTCATGACAATTTATGAATTCCCTAATTTTAGTGGTTTACTGTAAGTGTACAAAAATAAGTGTGTGCTTGTATATTGTCTACTCCACATTTGCATTGTCACAAATCATTTACATAAATATAACTACAGAAGACAAAGAAAAAAATATAATAAAACTACGGTACCATTCTTTACTTACGTCTGTAAATTCTTTTCAGAATTGTGTTTACATATTCATTTTTTAGACAAAACAGTTGGTGTGCTAAAGAGTGGATTATGGGGAGTTGACAATCAATCTATGACATGTTGGCAAATAAATAAAAAGAAACTTTACTTTGCCTGAGTTCTAAAACTCAGTGGTTTTGGTTTATGTTGTACAAAATTGTTGGCAGCCCAGCAGAACTCACAGTTTAGTAAAACAAATGCTAAATATATGCTATGTACTCTGAAATCCTTACTTTTTGCTTGCCTCACACACATCAGTAATGTTGGAGAAGAGATGATGGTTTTCCGTTTTAGTCATCGTGGAAGACAGTTGCTTGGAATTCTTAAACATCCGGATTAAAATTTCCAGGCTGAGTAGATACGAATGCTCAGAAGATATGACTTCAAACATTGCCTGTGAGAAAGTATTAGAGCACGTTTTCATTAAACTCTAGTAATACTCAATTTCTCATTTAACAAAAGAAGAGATAAGAATTGTAGTATACTCAAGGAATCACTAATAAATATAGAAATTCTGATCCTGGAGTTGGCATACAAGCCAATTCATTCCTGATTTCCCACAATTGTGTACAGTTCTTGTTCATATAATCTTTTGTAGTGGCAATTGGTTTTAAATTGTTACTTATTTATGAACACTTAACTGGCTATAACTGTCTCAATATTTGTTTAACTTGGTAATGCTCTGGGAGGCATGTTATCTTACAGAAATGGTGGATTGTACTGTCTGAATGTAGCATGTAGTACACGAAAATTCTCTATTTACAATGAATAAAAGAAGTTGCCTCAGATTTGTTCACAACAGGCCAACCATGAAATGGCCTATAGTGTTGAACGGTAAACTTGATGTTTACTTTCCACTCTGTCTTTCACCATCTGTATAATTATACTCAATTTCCTTTAGACTATAAATCCCATTTGATCAAATGCTCAGGTTCTCAGTTGTCTATATTATCCATCATATATTTATCTGTTTTGGATCTACATTGTACAGAGATGCAGAATATTTTCTTACTTAAAAATAAAAATAAAAAATTACAACAGTAAAATGCACGAAGGTGTGTTAATCATCTTTCAGAGTCTGTACAGATGTCTAAACAGCAACTAGATGCATACTTGCAAAAACAATATTCAATGATATACGTTTTCAACTGTAGGGTTGCAATTTTGGGCGCCTGTTCTAAAGAAAGATATCATGGCACTAGAAAAAGTGCAGAGACGAGCTACAAAATTGATAAAAGGAATGGAGCATTTTAGTTATGAAGAAAGGTTAAAACATTTAAAACTCTTTAGTTTGGAAAAACGGCGCCTGAGAGGGGATATGATAACATTAAAGGACCACTCTAGGCACCCAGACCACTTCAGCTTAATGAAGTGGTCTGGGTGCCAGGTCCCTCTAGGATTAACCCTTTTTTTTTATAAACATAGCAGTTTCAGAGAAACTGCTATGTTTATAAATGGGTTAATCCAGCCTCCAAATCCTCTAGTGGTTGTCTCACTGACAGCCGCTGTAGGCGCTTGCGTGATTCTCACTGTGAAAATCACAGTGAGAGCACGCAAGCGTCCATAGGAAAGCATTGTAAATGCTTTCCTATGAGACCGGCTGAATGCGCGCACAGCTCTTGCCGCGCATACGCATTCAGCCGAAAGGGAGGATCGGAGGCGGAGAGGAGGAGGAGAGCTCCCCGCCTGGCGCTGGAATAAATGTAAGTTTTAACCCCTTCCTCACCATCCAGCCCGGCGGGAGGGGGTCCCTGAAGGTGGGGGCACCCTCAGGGCACTATAGTGCCAGGAAAACGAGTATGTTTTCCTGGCACTATAGTGGTCCTTTAAAACACATATATTTGGGCCAGTTCAAACCTTTATCTGGAAATCTATTCATAAACAGGGCTTTATATAGGACGAGGTCACACATTTAGGCTGGAAGAAAGGAGATTTCATCTAAGGCAAAGAAAAGGTGTTTTTACAGTAAGAGCAATAAGGATATGGAATTCTCTGCCTGAAGAGGCGGTTTTGTCAGAGTCTATACAGATGTTTAAACTGCAATTGGATAAATACTTGCAAAAACATAGCATACAGGGATATAATTTTTAATTAGTGGGGCAATAGCTGCTTAATCCAAGGAGACATCTGACTGCTATTTTGGGGTCAAGAAGGAATGGTTTCCTAGTTTGTTGCAAAATTGGAAGCGCTTCAGACTGTTTTTTTTTGCCTTCTTTTGGATCAACAGCAAAAACATATGGGAGGAAGGCTGAACTTGATGGACACACAACTCTTTTCAGGTATGTAACTATGTAATATATTCTGGATCCAATGATAACACTAACTGCCATTCTGGGGTCAAGAAGGAATTATTTCCCCCTAGTTTGTTGCAAAATTGGAAGTGCTTCAAACAGGGTGTTTTTTTTTTACCTTCTTTTGGATCAACAGCAAAAACCAGATGTGAGGAAGGCTGAACTTGATGGACACATGTCTCTTTTCAACCTATGTAACTATCTATTTATTTTATATAACTTTAGCAATCCAACAACAGTTTATCTGAATCATATCACATCATGGATTGCCAACAGCATAGCAGAGTTTGGTGATGTGCACATATTTTAACTTGCTAAATATAATTTAAAGCCTCCCCATTTGAAGACTGGGCTTCAAATAATCCACATCTACTCCAGATGAGACAGTGTTATGTACTCCAGTTTTAATGTCAGTATTGCCCATTTTCTCCATCCGTGGACACCCCCTTTGTGTCTCTATAGCAGGAGCTTTGAGAAACAGTTTGATTGGATGCCAGGTATGGGATGGTCATACAGATAAGCCAGGAGTCATGCAGAACTCAAACTAATTCAGTCCATAGGTCAACTTTGGAACATTAAAAAACACATCAGACATCATATAACTGGATAAATACCTCTTGTCTTTTTCTTTCCTCTTGGGTGATGCTCTGTGACAGGCCATTCTTCCTGACCTTGAAAATATGAAAATATGTTAAGAAAATGTATGTGTCTGTTGATGTTTTCATTAAGACAACACTCTCTCTATGCATTCCCTAAAAATGGATAAATAATAAGCAAATTTCAATTAGACCACTTTATTTGATGAAATAGCACAGTTCATGGGTTATTACTTATCAGATATGTACTTTTTTTTATCACAGGCCTGCCATTGTTGCTGAATGAATGTGCTAATCTTGGTCCACACACAATGAAATAGTCTCCCTCCCAACCTGCTACATGGAATGCAGCTATCAAATCTAGAAGCTCAAATGCAAAAAATGTTTTCTCTCTTTAGTGTGGTTCTATTCTATGCTACATTATAGCATTACAAAAAAAAAAAAAATAAGCTGATGACAAAATTATTGGAATCACATATTTTCAAAAAATGCCTCAGTCAATATTCTTTTTCATCAACTTATATTGGAGTTCTATTAAATGCAGACAGTGAATATTCTTTCTTGTATTATTCATTATGTTGTACCATTCCTTTAATATAATAGGAGTTCTTAAATCTTGTACCCATTTTGTATAGCTTTCAGAGTTATAGGTTTATTCTGTATTTGTAATAATGAATTGCATATAGAATTTAGTTTTTTTGTGTCTTTTCTATTTAGAACATGATCAAATAATTGCTAGTTATTCGTTTTGGGTTGAGTTAGTAAATGGTTTTGTTAAAAACGTGCACATTTTAAGATAGTTTTTGTTATTTCTGTAGTTTCAGTTCTGTATCTGCCTGCCTTCTCTGCAGATCTGCCGTGCACCCATCAAAAATGCCTTAATCGGGTCAGTAACCATATGAATCTCAACAGAAAATTCATAGTTCCAAGGTTATAAGCTTCACAATGTCTTTCATAAGCTCTTCTTAGTGTTAAGAGTTATATCAACTTTCTTCAAGATAATTGTACAATGCTCCGTTACACTGACTATATTGGATCAGCGCCATTTTGGGCCTCAAGATGTGGAGGAAATGTCTTCAATATTATGGTCTCCTCTAATGTGGGCAGTGTTTGGTTCCTTGTCTGCCACCCTATAGCTTTAGGAACCCAGGAATACCACTCCAGAACAGAATGGAGATCAGTTCACAATAAGTTCACAGGTAAACTGAACACTAAACAGACAAAACCATTCACTTCCATCAGTTGTTTTCGCTGACCCTAAAATAAATAAAGATTTTAAAGACTTCCTATTTTTTGCAAATCTCCACACAATATAGAACTAAAACTTTCGGGAAGGGGTACGTGATGACGTAACAGTGCACGTGCCGTAAGGGGGAGTCTGAAGGGGAGTGTGAAGTGGTCGATCCTGGCGTTCGAGGGGCTGAGCACGCGATTACCAAGCTGATACACAGTCCGGCACTATTGACTAAAGCCTCGAAGCACATAGGATACAAGGTTGGCAAAAGCGGACAGAGGTTGTGCGTTGCAACAGTGCAGGAATAAGGACTGGACTGTATTCCGTGGTGAAGCCTACATGCGGTAAAATCATATACTGCCTAATAACAAGGGTACACGAGGATGTGAGGAGGTGAGCCTTGAACATCTAACAAGTGGAGGTGATTGAGCCTCGGAAAGTTGGTTTTCCAGTTGTGGAGGGACTCCTCACACTATTGTGCTTTCTGTGCTTATGTGATCAAAATCCGGAACCAAACAAACAAAAAAACAGTATCATATATTAACTGATTGTTTGACTTTCTGAAGGGAAAAAAGAGAAATCCATATAAAAATAAAATGTAAAAAAGTGAGCAAAGAGTGTTTGAAGGTGATCTTGATAAGAAAGAGAAAAGAAAGCAGATTAACTAGACAAAGAACTAATAACGGAATAAAAAAAATCAAATAAGAAACAAGCATAATTCAAGAGAGACACAGACTCTAAGAGTTAGAAATTACTTTACAGATTTTATGTGTATAATACGTGGTGATGAAGACTGCCTGATTGAGAGCGTCTGAGATTTTTCCACAACTTATTTTTAAATTACTTTCTGCCTATCCAGAGTTTAAGTTTCCTCCTCCTTTATAACAAGGTATACAATTTAAAGCAATACACACAGCAATAAAAATAAATAAATAAAAGAACAAACAAGGAGAAGAGAAAATGAACGAAAAAGAAAGGGGTTAAGAAAGGGGGGGAAAAAAGAAAAAAAACAACAAGAAAGAAAATCAGATTATAAAAAGCCTAAAAAACTGTTGCAAGTAACAAAGACTATTTATCATAGAATTGATAAAACATCCCAAATACTTCCAACAACAGAGAAATATGTCAGTCAATCAATGAAACTGAATAGTATTTTTACAAGGTTTGAATTATATGATGCCTGGCGAACGATACATCCTTGAAGGTAGAGATTACAAGCATTTATCTAAGGTCCATGGCTCATAGATATATGTTTGGTTAGGGCAAATTAAATTCCTAATATTCAGATTAAAAATAATACATGGTCGGATCAGTTTTATTATAGTAGAAATTGGTAAAATTAAAAAAAAAAGACGAATTAACAAAACTATCACAATATTTCTATGATGAAAACAATACACCTGAGTTAGCTTATTCTACTATATCTGGTGTACTTACAAGGCAGTTATAATCTAATAAATATGGAAAAAATAAAGTAAAAAGTAATTTAAATAAACAGAAACCTACAAACTAAAACAAACTAATGTTGATGGAACTGCAAAATAAAATAAACCTAAAAACAGAAGAAAAAAATCTACTTTACTCTGAATAAATTAAGAATAAATAACTACTACGTTAGGAACAGAGCAAGTAAAAATCTTACAAAAAATTACAAAAAAGTAATTCTAAAAATAGAATTAATAAGCTAGTAGTGAAATATTCTCAACCCCGTGAAAATGGGCAAAAAATTTAATGAATTTGATCATAAATTGTATAATCTTGGGCTCTCTGCGGATAAAGAAACAATAAAAAAATTACTTAAAAAATATGAATATACCCAAGATAACAAAATCAGACTTACTAATACTAAACGCTTGCTTTACCACTAATGAAGTAGATAGAGCGATAGAAAAGTTTAATGTATATAAAACCCCAGGCCCAGATGGATTTAGCAACCCATTTTATAAAACTTCTAAACAAGAACTTATTCAGCCTTTGACCAATCTATATAATGAAATAGCTAACAAATCAAAAGTGCCAAAAGAGCTGCTGCAGGTCAACATAGCACCAATATTAAAACCTAATAAAAATCCAACAGATGTCCGTAATTATAGACCCATATCACTTACAAACATCAATATGAAAATATATGCTGCTATAATAGCAACTCGAATGAAGTTGATAATAGAAAAAATTATTAATTAGGACCAAATATTTTTTATTCCCGGTACATCGGCTAGTAACTGCGCAACACAGCGCTGCAACAATCATAGGTTGCTCTAGGAGCAACATGTGATCTACAACAGAGTTTTACTTGGTTATAGCAGAAGAAACACCACAAGGGGCTGTGAGGAAGACAGCCACTAGAGACATGTTAAACCTGCAAAGAAAACACTACCCTTCCGAAATTGTCTCTTTTTGGTAATTGCCATCTTAAGGATCTACTCCTGGAGGGAGTCAGATTAAATATTGCTTAGATAACGGAGGAGAAATAGTGCCGATAGCAGCCGCTACACCTGCACTTGAAGAGCTCTTTAGTTGTATTTTAATGTTGGCATGTTTACTCATTTATCAATAACAGAGTTTATTGCTGTATACCTGTCTGTACCTTGTATTTTACTAAAATAATATTGTAAATGTGTAATAAATAAATTCTGCTTAGATGTATGTATTTATTTCCAGCAAAGGAATCTGTGAATCAATACGTAAAATAAAGTCTCATTTTGCTCTTTAAGAAAGTTCTACGCTGTCAGAATTGAACACCGGGCAAACAACATTCTGACAAACAGAATTTATGGTTAAAATACTCCAATATAATTTAATTAAACATATACATGAAAGAATATATGCCTCTCTTAAGAGCAATGTAACTACTATTACCATCATGGTTGTACAAATCATTTTGTTTGACAGTAGAAGAATGCAGGGAATAAATATTCTGTTTCTTTGGAAGGAAAAACTATTATAAATCTCGTGACGGTTATATAAACACGGCTGAGGCTTCTCAATCTTTCTTCCTGCATTGCAAGATAGGAAACCAATTGTGTTTGTTTTATAAATGGGATCTAAACAAAACATACAATAAGATTATACTTTGATAAATGTAAACTACGCCATCAAACCATGAAATCTTATCATGTCTGCTTAGTACTTCTAAAATAATAAGAGAGAAATAGGAGCCCAATGAAAATGTAAACTAAAAGACCATCCTTGTCTACATACAGTTCCTTCATCTCCATGTATTCCTCTTTCAGCTTTAACCATTTCCTCAGTTTGAGCTATATCAAACCTCCCAACATAGCCTATCCCACAATCGGGATGCCGGTGGGAGGGGAGTAATGGGGTGGGCCCATGAGAAGATTGCATCACTGAGTTTGCCCAAAAGTGGTCTAATGGGGCATGTTCATCCACATGCCTGGCAGGTCATACACCAAAATCACACACCAAATCAGTCTGGTCTGGCAGGTGCCACCAGGCTGCCTGCCAATCATTTTAGCCGGCCCCAAACATAGCAGAACAGTCACAAAAATTAGGACTCTCCCGCCAACATCGAGATGGTTGAGAGGCATGCTATATGTCCTTTACACAGTGAATTTACAAAACATTTTACAGCAAGAAACTGAAACTGATGCTGATGGTCTACAACTCCTACATTGCTTGGAAAGTAATAGATGGCCAGAAGTGCCTGTTCTACAGGCAATACTTTTGCAATAAATTAATGAGCACTTACCCTTTAACAGGAAATGAAAATAAATAAATAAATAAATAAAAAAACAAATTATGTTATTTTATCCACTGGATAATATCTTGTGAGCTCCCATCAGATATTGAAAATGCTTGACCTCCAACTCAAAGCTAAATAAATCATTACATGAATCCTTGCTTCAAGAATTAAAACTGCTTCTAGCCATTTCACTAAATCCATTTACCTACTTCTGTTTCCAATTTACCTTCATAACTCTTGCTTCAACATTTCATGCAGACGTCCCTTCCCACAATTCTTCCACTTACAGCTGTCCACTCCAGTTTTCACCTAACAACCCGCAGCTTAATTTGTTTACTTTGGTCCATCATCATATAAATACATACATTGCTAAAGGTATATTTTTATTTTGCACAAAAAGTGATATACAGGGGGCGGGGCCGGACCGCCATGCTGACCGGTCGCATGGCGGATGGGCTCCGGAGAAATCCGACATCGGAGCCAAAATAGGCAGCCATCCAAACCCACAAACAGCGAGAAACCACTCACACAGCGGTGGGAAGGGTAGCGGACCCCGAGATCGGGAGTTCTGGATCCCCCAACGGGAAGCACGGGACTTTGGAGGCTGCGGCCTACTTTAGGGGGAGCGGGGTGGACGGCCGCTGCCCTGTCTCCCTACTATACTGCCCCACGCTGGAATGTTTAATGCCTGCCGGCTCCTGTTCCCCCCCCTCTGGGCCGGGGGGGTCATCCCGGTCCACATTGGGGCGCACGCAAGCCGACCTGAGAGCTGACCACACGGCGCCGGACATACAAGGCCCAAATCCAAAATGGCGGCGGCTCAGAGCACCTATACTACCGCTCCTTCGATATATATTGAGCCACAACAGCTGTCTGATTACAGGTACGGCGACCGCACCGGACACAGGACAAAGGGAAAGCTGCAGCCTCTCAGCATGGCACTTGGGTAGGAGCGACACACAGCACACAAGTGAGCTTGGAGTTTGCACCTGGGCAGATCTACAATGGCAAGCCACATGTTTACTCCCACATCCATGAGAGCGCCACAAAAGCCACTTACCCGACCAGGGAATCAATGGAGGGCACAGCTCGTCACCACCCTTTCCAGCCACAGCCGCAAATCGGGGAGCCGTAAAGCTACACACACTGCAAGCGCTGCTGGAACTGAGTCCCGTCGCAGAGGACTACTAGCAGTTTCTACTCTACACTGACAGCCCCCATCCTGAGGGACAAAACGGGACTTACCTTGGGCTTACACGGACGGTACCAGATGCCCCTTTCTCACCCTCTCAGCAGATCAGTCTGTCTTCACACGCAACCCCACTCTCAAGCTGCATACCCCACTATGCTTTATTATTACTGTTCTAGGCAACTTGTATGAGCAAATGTTCTAAGCAACTGTGACACGCTAATGTTATCCATAAATGTAGGGTATTCCTAAGTATACCTGTCAGTTCAACAAGTAATCGAACAATCTTACTTAAGCCTAACCAAGTATAGATGAGATAAGCTACATATGCAACCACATAGCGACTACATAAGCGATTACAAAAACGAATCCACTAGCATGTATCTCAGCTTGTAGACACGAACATAAATATTAGACCACTGTTTTTCGTTTTTATGTGCATCGCTGGGTTTTAACGCAGATATAATCGTCTGTTTCATAGATTACTAACATATACATAAAATTGCCTAGTTTAGCATGTTCAACAAAAACAATCTACAAATAGCGTGATTTAAGCCTGTTCATAAATATAAAAATAGTGCATTGTACTACCATACCCTAATGCTTTCCATGTTATCACTCTTTGTTTTGAAATATGCATGCGGATTGCCTTTGGGGTACCACGTGCCTGAATGTTACCATCATATGCATTGCAAAAATAAAGAATAAAAAAAAAAAAAAAAAAAAAAAAAAAGTGATATACATTCTGGCTTTAGTTTCCAATATTTCAGTGAGGAACTGCTGCATTTCTAAATTCTCACCAACATCCATTATCATGGGATTAATAAATTGAAAGTCTGATGTTACATACAGGTGATGATGCATACCACTCCAATACATTTTAACATCAAGGACGTGGGAAAAAAATGAACAAACAAACAAACCTCTGAACATTTCTCAATTTCCTAAGCAGAGAGAGAGCATTTCGCAATTCAATCAAACAAAAAAAAATAATCAAATGGTTGTTGATTAATATGTGGCAAAGAAGTTCTGGACCTGGTCTTTGGCCCATCTATATTTTGTTAGGAAAAACTTGACAAGCAAACAGAAAATTACAGTAAAATAGTAAACAAGCACAGAACATTATGTCAGTGTTTTTTTGTTTAATTTGGTAAATATTCCACAGGACACTGGGGAGCTTTCACAATTCTTGTTATTTTCCATATGGTACAAGAAATACACACAAGCAGAATGTGGCTTAAACATTTTTTTTTACCAATAACCTGGGCCTTGATGTATAAATATTGAAGAGTTAAAGTAAGCACTTACATGTGTGCACTGTTGATGTTGCATTAGTAAATACAAATTAAAGGAACACTATAGGCAACCAAACCAGCACCCACACCACGCATCAGTGCAGTTCCCCTGTCCTCTTAATCCTGCAGCAGCAAGCATCACAGTTTTAGAGCAACTGCAATGTTTACAAACAGAGTTTGATTCCATGAAACTATGCTGGACATTCTCACGCTTTGCATGGTCATCCAGCATCTTGAAAAACCGCATAGAAGAGCATTGTATCAATGCTTTCCTATGGCGATGGCCTTGAGCATTAGGTTCCTGAATTGCCTTGATAACAGTGGAGGAGGAGCCCGATCCAGCGTGTCTGGAATTAGGCAGGTAAAAACAGGGTTTATAACCCTTTATTTGCTGCCTCGGGGAGATCTTGAGGTAGGGGGTGGCAGATGGTACTATTGTGTATGGAACAGTTTCAGATTCTTAATATTATAGTGTTCTTTAAACATTTAAAGGATCACTATGTTTTCCTGACACTAAAGCGGTTTTCATGACACTATAGTGCCCTTCAGCAGCTTACCTTAATCCAGTGCCGGGCTCCCTCAGCACTGTTGACCTCTCCTCCCCCTGCCTCCAGCATCGCAGATGCGCCTCTAGTGGCTGTCCGGAAGACAGCCACTAGAGGTTGGCTTAACCCCAAATGTAAACATAGCAGTTTCTCTGAAACTGCTATGTTTGCATCTGAAGGGTTAAAACCTGAGGGACCTGGCACCCAGACCACTTCATTGAGCTGAAGTGGTCTGGGTGACTATAGTGTCCCTTTAAAACTAAATTATGCAAGATTAGCAATTCTTCTTGATTGCTTTAGGTAATACTAATTACACTGCTTCATTTACTGGTTTGTATCAGTAGAAACGGTTTGCTTTTGTTTTTTTAAATCGATCCAAAATCATACCCCACTTAAAATTTCACTTTCATGAAATGAACAATAAATGGCTAAATAAGAACCATTAAAAAACGCCTATCTACAGAGTAAGTTAAACCTCAGGAACAAGACAAATAAACCCAACAAGATGCTTGTATTCCTGACCCTAAAGTGTTAAAACCACTATTTAGGTGACTTTCCCAGCTTAGCCCATTAAAAGGTAATAAAATGTACCTTATTACCAGCGATTCGAGGGTCCGCCGGTAAATTTATCTGAAAAGGCAGTGTTTGCATGAAAATTTCTGCAGGGATTGATTAAACTCACCAGCACAACTACATTAAGCTGTAGTTGTTCTGGTGACTATAGGGTCCTTTTTTATGTTATTGCATTCAGTAAGGCTGCTTTCAGGACTACTGACCCATTACTCCTTTTCCCGTTGCCCCCCACCCCAAATAAGACAAAGAAACAGCCGGCACTTGCCATCAGCCCTCATGCAGTCTGTCGTCTCCCCAATTCTACTCTGCATCTTCCTCCTTTATTCCCAGTTGCGCTGTCCAGGGATCCCGCCACGCTACCCTCCTGCGCGCTATGCCACACAGATAGCCTCAACACCTGATTGCAAACCAAAGTTGAATATGTCCAGACCAATGGGAGCCAAGTGAACCCCATCCCACCTCATGACATTGCAGTTCTCCCCTTCCAGCTCAGAGTGCCAAATTACTTCCGACCATATGAGCGTCAACTCCTGAAAGAGCGCAAAACAATGCGCCATGTCCTGCGTCATCTCATTAATTAAGTCGATTGACCGCCGTTGGCCAATATCGTTCCCACCCGCATGGAGCACTAATGTAAACGGCCCGAAACGCAGTATGTAAGCTGAGCGCACTCTGCATACAGCTGGTGTCAAGACAAACCCCTCAAATGTACCCTCACTAAATCACATGGGAACCCCAGATTACGTGCATATGTTCTGGCTTTGGCCCGCTTGGCTGCCCAATACATGTACGAATGGCCCAGGATGCAGACATATCGGGGAGCCAGGCCTGCAAAAACAGACAACGACAAGAACAACAAGGAAAAGAACAGGGAGAGAGAGGGGGGAAGATTATTAACATATGAGGCTGAACATAAAGCTGAAAGGGACCTGACTGCCACCTGCCCAAGAGCTTAAGCGCATCTGAATGGAAACCCAACACGCTGGCTCGGGTCAGTGCTCCAATACAAAACAAGTGAGTAGTATAACAGGAAGAATCCAACCCCACGCCACTTACAGAAGCCCTAAGCACCTGAGAAAATTGGAAACAGCTCAATGATGACACATTCTGATGGAGAAGAAGGGAACCCCGAATACCACCGCGCACCGCCAGAAAACCCACGAACCATAGCTACTGGACAAAAAGGACTGCCCGTCGCGCCAATGCGAACCCTTGAATCCATCTTAGACTGTCAAATTAACAGAACCAAACCGCCCTCAGATACAGAGATATCCGACAGGAGCAGCGCAGCTGAAGCACTGGCCCGGGAGGCCACCAATTCACCAACCCAAGGGCACCAAAAAAACAAAACAAAAAGGCCACCCGAAACAACTGAATCTTGTACACCAAGAAACAGACCTGAGGCAGGAAGTCCAACAACAGACACAATACCTCGAAACAGATGGGATGACGCGATCAGGCCGACAACATTTCTTCCAACCCATAAAACGCGTGCAACGCAAAACGCTTTTGTAACATCCTGCCAACCAAACCAACGAAACAAAAAAAAGAAAGGACGGCCAAGTCTGGCCCAGCGACCGCAGCAGATTTACCTGTAGCACACAAGGACTCCAGGAGAGATGGTGTGTTCCCCAACCTCCCCGCATCCGATGAGATCCCTGAATGACCCCACACTGCACCACCAGTGCCAAACCAACACATAGGAGTTCCACGTGGACCCCATTGCCATTTGCCTCAGATGTCGGAAACCAGGTCCCATTGCTCCCACTGAAACCAAGAAAGAGAGTTGGCTATCACATTCAAGGTGCCAGGTACGTGGCGCGACGCAATCCATACATTGCGGTGCAGACACAGCAAAATTAAGCGCCTAAGCAACGCCAATACCGGGGGAGACGCAGACGTTGAACGACTGATCACATGCACCACACTCAAGTTGTCCGTGCGAACAATCACATTCCGATAAGCAAACTACTCACCCCAAAGCTCAACAGACACCACAATGGGAAAAAAACTCCAGGAATGTCAAATTACCCATGAGATCGCTGTCCCGCCAGCCCCGTGGCCAACGCTCTGCACACTAACGCCCCTGAAATATGCCCTGAAGCCCACAGTCCCCGAGGCATCAGTTAACAATTCCAAGTCCACGTTGGTAACCGGAGAACCTAATCAGCAGCACGGACCGTTGTATGTCCCCAGACAGGAAGTCTGGAGATCCTTCCTGTGGCGCCCAGTTATCCGAATAAAATTAAAAGGTTGGGTCAACCAGACCGTTGCAAGAGACAACCTGCAACAAAATGCCCTGCCCATGGTCAGAACTTGACATGTGAAATTAAGGTGCCCCAACAAAACCTGTAATTGGCGCAGCTGCACCTTCTTTGCGCCTTTCACCCAATCCACCATGCACATCAAGTGCACCAACTTATTCTCACAAAGCCAAAATACCATTGCACTTAAGTAAATTTTAACACCCAGGTATGACCGGCACACCAAAGTCCGATGCTACCCGTCGAAAGGATCCCAGAAACACCGCGCAGTCCTGCGAAACACTCGGCCCTACAAACAGGGAGTCGTCCAGGTAATGGGTTAGCGAGGCCAGACCCGCCATCTGCGAGACCACCCACTCCAGGAATTAAGTAAACATTTCAAAGTACGAACAGGAAATTGCGCAACCCATGGGTAAACACATATTAAAAAAAAATACAGACCTCGGAATTGACACCCAAACAAGAGGAAACCATCCGGGTGAAGCGGGAGGAGGCGAAATGCAACTTCGATATCCGACTTGGCCAACTGGGCCCCCGCCCCGGCGTCCTGAACCAACTCAAGCGCCCTATCAAAGGAGCCCTACTGAACCCTAGACACTTATCAATACCATCATTCACCGATCCGCCCAAGGTTTACGACAGGTGGTGAATGAGGCGAAAAGATCCAGGTTCCTTTTTGGGACCAAAAGCCCAGAGATGAGACCCGCAAATTAGGGAAAGGAAGGCCATCAAAGAGGCCCGCCATATGTCCCAAGTGAACCTCCCTCTCAAGCTTGTCTTCCAAAATGCGCTCCTTACCCACTACCAACTGCAAATTACCGCAAAAGTCAGAGAGGCAGAAGGAACAAAGGGTATCCAAAAACCCACCGAAAACCCATCAAACAAAACTTGCGTGCCCTTACGCCTAGGATACCGGGCGAGCCACGGCTGCATACTTTTCATGCTCACTGGCTTTCTCTGCCCAAGATACGTCACCCTTACCTGAGCGGGGCCCCTGCTTACCTTTTTTAAACACTGTGACACCGGATGAGCCCCTCCACAGTGAGAGCACTCATGCTGGAATCTGCAGGATCCATACCACCTGCAATGGCTCTCATTGAAGAGCCCACAAACTCCCTTTCGTGGTCCTGCAGACGCACTAGCGTGTGCGCCAGCAGCTCCCTGAAAGTGGGGGGCCGTCGACAAGGGGTCTTCAACATAGGCTGCCGTCCTGCATCCCAAAATCCATTCTCCGACTCACTGCCAACTTTTGGGGAAACTGCTGATCATAGCGAAACCAGCACTGGCCCCCATAAATTTTATAGCCCCCCCCCCCCAAATTAAATCCACAACGACGGCACCTTATCCGGAAATGGTCGCGATAAAATGCCCGTGTAAATGCAGAACCTTAGGAGCCAATTCCCAAAGGTGGGTGACAGTATGCAAAGGGCAGGGCAGTAAATTACTTTTTTTCTTACATAGCCTACTCCAGCCAAGAAAGAATTCAGCCAGGCTCCCTCTTATGTCTCTGCTGACTGGTGAGTCTCCACCCAACTTCTCTCCACGAAACACCTTGCATTTGCAACAAATTATCCTTTTTTAAGACCAGCTCACCATGCTAGAGCAGCAGTCATGCTCCCCATTCCCAAGTTGTCCAGGGGGAAACGAAATGTTGCAGAAATGGGGACAGTATTTGTCATAGGTATGATTAAACTAGCCTAACATCAAGCATTTTACATGTACCTAGGTGGGTCCTGACATTTTTCAGATATGGAGCTAAACTACAGGAAGGGACAATTCAAATGTTTGTGGTTATGGTGCCTGGAAGTCTCCTTGTGCCACCCTACAGTAGTTTCTGATCAGTTTGACACTGAATGAGAATCCGTGGGCACCTGTGGCTTCATTGCCCTCTGGTATAACTGTACATTAGTCATATTGCATTCTTCCAGGGATGGAAGGCAGTGATAGGCTGAGAATGTACAGCTGACACTCTCAGTCTATCACTCCCACTTATCACTGCTTGAGGTCAGGAGCATTAGCCTGAGCAGCAGAGGGAGGTTGGCTGCGGACATTAATTCTTAGTTAAAGGAGAACTATAGTGCCAGGAAAACAAACTTGTTTTCCTGGCACTATAGGGTCATTAGGTCCCCCCCTCCAACCTTTTGGCCCCCCTCCTTAAAATCCCTTCAGCCACTTACCTTTATCCAGCGCTGGGCTCCCTCGGCACTGGGGAACTCTCCTCCCTCTGCCGACGTCAGCTCCGAATGCACATGCGCGGCAAGAGCCACGCGCTTATTCAAACCGCCCATAGGAAAGCATTATTCAATGCTTTCCTATGGACGCCCAGCATCTTCTCACTGTAATTTTCACAGTTAGAATCGCGGAAGCACCTCTAGCGGCTGTCAGTGAGACAGTCACTAGAGGCTGGATTAACCCTCAGTGATACATAGCAGTTTCTCTGAAACTGCTTTGTTTTCAGCTGCAGGGTTAAAACTAGAGGGACCTAGCACCCAGACCACTTCATTAAGTTGAAGTGGTCTGGGTGCCTATAGTGGCCCTTTAAACTGGCTGGAGACATTTTAACTCTGAACACTGGGAAAGTGCCATAAACATAATCTCATAAAAGAATCCACTTATTGACACGTACGAAATGTTGTCCTCGCAAAAACAACAAATATGATAAGTATTTGATTTTCTGGCAGTTTTTTCAGTTTTTCTATTAAAAAAAAATAATAAATTAGTACAGGAGTTAAATTCCACAGAAAATAAATAAAATCAACTACCAGTAAGCAAAACATCATTATTTTGTAGTATATGTTTATCACTTCTTGCATTAGCACAGAGTTTTATCAGCTTATATTCACATTAAATCACTCTTTTAAATGCTAGTCTTCAACCCTTTTTGCTTCGATGTAGGACAGAGTTGTCCAGCTGTTTCAATTAAGCTACTGGACTCCAATTTGATTCTTGCCCTGTGTCTTGGCCACAGCTAGATAGTCCTTCTCGAGAATGTACTCATATCAGTCACACTTGTCTGGGTGTCCTTTTTCGTGCTTTAAAAAAATCTATTATGCATTGTCATTCATTACATTTACATTTGATAATGGGTTACTTACTAAATATACTCAAGTAACATTATTTTAGGAGGTTAAAAGAAAGAAAAACAAAACTTGTGACTACAGAGTCCAACGTAATGGGCTGATAGTTTCACACATCGTTAATTTATTTGTATGAACAACAGAATCAAAGAGCAGATCATCACAGATCTCTCTCCACTGACCACTGGAAACCATTGGACGAGTGAATGTTTGGACTGGATACATTCACACTGTTTACAACATATTAGACCTTTCAGGTCATTTCTTGAGTTTCTCACAGAGAAACCCATTAGGGACATTATCAAAGTACGCAACATTTGGCTTTTGCAAAACTAAATTAAATATTCAACAAAAGATTTGAGCTTCTAGCACTCATCGAACTGCACCTCCAAGTATGATTTAATTCCAGAAATATAAATCAAAAGCATATTTCATCAGTCACGTCAGAATAGTAATCCACAATCTACTCTTTGTTTAAAAGACACAGCGTTACATTCAATAAGAGTAGCTATGGCATTCATACAAGTTTTTATAGAAGAAACTCGATACTTCGTTTCAATTTCAGAACTGTCTGAAATAAACACTAAAACACAAGTTGTCTCTCATCATTTTTAAATCAACAGAAATAATTAGTGCCAAGAACACGAAACTGCAATTCTAAATGGTTTTATGGCCTTCCAAAAGTAGCACATAATTATTCACCAGAATAAGTATAAACAACATATACAAAAGTAACTACTTTATTTATTTAAAGGTACACACGGCTGATATTTCAAGCTGTCAGGTGGCTGCTAAGTTCAGTACAAGAAGTGCAGTGCAAAGGATAGTGCATGTTTGTTTCAGCTATAATCACATTCCCTGCAATTTTTGATTAAGCAAATATTTAACCATTGTTCTGTGACTTTGAAGGCTGGCAAAGCATTATGACATTTTAAGGCTAGACTGAGGTGTGCCCAGCCCACTTCGTTAAGACACACACCCAGATTTGATAAAACAAAGATATTGAAACTTGATATGGAATGTGGGGGGAAAAAAACAATGTCCTTTTTTAATCTTCTATATAGATAAAATGTGCATGCGCAAAAAAATCTAATATAATATATATAAAAAAAAAAATAGTTGCATGTTAAACTTTAAATGCTATTGGCATGTGCAAAGCAAGTTTGGTAGACCTCTCCCCCATCAGGAACAGAATCACTGCTCACATTCTAAGCGCCAAACATACTCTAGCTTAATGAAGCAGTTTTGCTGCAGTGTTTGTCTGCCATTTAGAGGTAAAATAAATTTACATATGCAGCACTAGCCACACCTCCCATGGCTATGACTCAGAGCCTTCAAGAAAAAGGTTTAAAGGACCACTACAGTGCCAGGAAAACATACTCGTTTTCCTAGCACTGTAGTACCCAGAGGGTGCCCCCACCCTCAGGGTCCCACTCCCGCCGGGCTGGATGGAGAGGAAGGGGTTAAACACTTACCTTTCTCCAGCGCCGGGCTCCATCGGTGCTGGAGACTCTCCTCCTCCTTTCCGGTCATCGGCTGAATGCGCATGCGCGGCAAGAGCCGCGCGGGCATTCAGCCAGTCTCATAGGAAAGCATTCTCAATTCAGCCAGTCTCATAAGAAAGCATGAAAATCACAGTGAGAAGCGCGAAAGCGCCTCTAGCGGCTGTCAATGAGGATTGCTACCAACTAGGTGGATTTGGCTATGGAGCCTGTGTAGCACCCTCTGTTGGTAGCAACAGCAATATGCACTACCAGAATAGCAAGTCTGGTTCATTTGCATATTCAGGTAGATTTGCATATTGGTAATTCTGCAGGCAGGAGAGATATTTTCTGTTAATTATTGTATTCTCCACCCCTTAAAAAATATGTCATTGTGTTATAATAGGTTGTTGCATGTTGTCTATGATTTGATGGTTTGTATTTTTATTGAGTTGTCACAGCAATCTTTATGTAATAGTCATATGAGTTAGTCTCGAGAAAAATAAAATGTTGTATGTCAGTTCCTTCTGGAACTTGTGTCATGTGTAGATTTGTAGGGATCCTAGTGACAAAGTCCCTCTAGCCCTGGGATAAATCGAAAGAGCTAGGCCTGAGAGTGGCAGCTGCCTTTGTAATGGTAATAACTATATCAATGTAAGCAGAGCTGCTGCAGAATAGGCAGAGTGGGTGATAGCTGCCTGGAAGAAGGGGTGCAGCGGAATAGCTAAAGGGGACGATACCTGCCTGGAAGGGGACCTGCTGCCTGGTGGGTGCAGAAGCTCCAGAAGGACCCCAGTCAAGCTGCGGCGCCGGGGGCAGAACCGTTCCAGAGTCCCTACAAGTGGCTAGGAAGCGGACTTGGCAGAGGAACCCAGCTGGGGTACAGTGAGCTCCGTCACACTGACTATATGGATTTTTCATTTGTTTATGAAATCGGTAAGCAGCAGCTATATGCTGTGGATTGTAGCCAAGCTTGTTGAACGGAATTTCTTTCACTCAAAAGCAGCTTTAACAACACTGCAATATTTTTCACACTCATTTCCTCATTGATAGCTGACACTTATAGATAACGAATTTGGTAAACAGGAATATTGGACACTAGGGAGATTTTTGTTGTTTTTTTTTTTTTTTAAAGTCCTAGTAGCATTGTTTGTAAGTGCCTGGCAGAGATTTGCATAGTTTCCTTTCTTCAGTTTTTAGCTATATTAATGGACCTATATACAGAAAACTTCTAGTGTAAGCGTTTGACATGAGCACAAAATCAGCCACAGGAACTAAAAAAAACTGTCAAAATATATAGTTATTCAGCCACAAGTTAAAAAATTTTTTTTGTTTTGTTTTGTTTTTTACAATTTGCCCTACAGCATTTCACTACTACACAGGAGCCTGGTGGCAAATCAACATTCAGTCTGGCTGTATAAAAATCAAAGAAAATATAAACAAAGTTGTATTATATTGGATAGACTGTAAAAGGGTATGATATTGGATTGACTTGGAAAAATTCAACCTGGCATCACAAACACGTATTTAAGGAAAACAGTTGAAAATATGTGCAAATGACTCACTCTTGCAATTTCTTCTTTAATCTAATTACCCTCCTGTAATTTTTGAGCTGCAGTAGATGTTATACAGTGTGCATTACTCCGTGGTGTTTTCCCTGCTCCTCCTGCAAGGCATGTCCTGTGTAAGTGCTATAGTGGGCCAATGCTCTGGTGGAACACCCTGGCACACAGAGGTCACAAGCAGGGGGTGCCTATCATGTGGTCTACGTACTTAGTGCCAGCTGATGGGTATGTCTGATCACGGGGCTTGTTGGGTTCTATCAGACCAGCAATTCAGCGATGGTGCTGGGAGGAAATAAGCTTTCAGAGTGTCGTACGGGGAGGGAGAAAGAGGAGGAGAGGCCAATAGGAACCAGGGAGAGAGCCAATAGAGCTAGCCATAGACTTCCATAAGCCTCATGCAGGACCCCCTGCAGCAAGATCCCACTAGACCACAGGGAAACTACCCTCAAAATTTATGGAAACAGACTATAATTATATATATGTCATATCGGAGAACAAACAAAAAAACATAGGAAAAACTATATAATATATATAAAAGTATAAATATATTATTTGCCACTTAATTTTCATTTGAATAAAGTTATCCCTAAATGCAGCTTTATTTTTAAGGATTCCCACTAGTTATCCCCTTTATGGGGGATATATAATTTTTCTTGTAGAGGAGCAAATAACCTAAAATATACAGGTTTGTATTCCTAACACTATGTGTTCCTTTAATATGCATACAGTCCCAGCTCTGGTCTCTTTGGATGACACTGTGCAGCACTGCCATTGAGTGTCTACACCTCTGCATGGAGACACTGAACTTTCCTCATAGAGATGCATTGATTCAATGCAACTATATGAGGAGATGCTTATTGGCCAGGGCTGTGTTTGGCTTGTGCTGGCTCTAGCCTGTGATCTGCCTCCTTGACAAGCTCAGCCAAATAAATATGAAAGCATGCTGATTGGCTAAGAACACTACTTCTGATGATGTCCGCCAAGCAGGCATATCAGTGGCATAGCCAGCAGCAGCAGACTGGAATAAAAGTATGGTTTTGCTATATTTACGGGGGCTAAAGGGGTGGGAGGGCAGTGGGGCTAGGTGGGGGTTTTAACACTATAGGGTCAGGAATACATGTTTTGTGTTCCTGACCCTATAGTGTTCCTTTAAAGGAAAAAGTACATCTACAACTGAAGCTTGGAAAAGTATCCTATTTAAAGTACCCTGCCCTGTACGGTGTCTACAAAATGAAAACAAAACAAAAAAAAAGCCCCAAAACACAAAGACATAAAATATAATACATTGACATCTTGGTGTTAGTTTTTTTCCCCACAGTTCTTAAACATACAAATATGAAGGATGTTTCTCTTTAAAAGGGCCATATAAACACTTAAATTGTGTCTCAAAAGTAAACTCAATAAATTGAGTACTAATTGTGACTCAAATGAAAAAGGAACACTATGTTCTATTTCTACAAAGCATCACTGCAGCTACCTAAAAAAATAGAAAACAAAAAAAGAAATGTATTTACATATTCATCAACTTATTTACTGTATTGTTTATTTCAAATACAGTTCAGATATTAAATCATCCTCTAGTTTATGACACAAGGACATTTTTTGGTGGCAATTAAATATTATTATTGTATTATTTATATAGCACCATCAGGTTCAGTAGCACTGTACAATGGATGGACTAACAGACATATAATTGTAACCAGGCAAGTGGACTTACAAGATCAGAGAGGTGTAGGGCCCTGCTCAATGAGCCTATATGCTAGAGGGAGTGGGGTAAAGTGACACAAAAGGTAGGAGTAGGGGTACGAAGTAGGTTATTGGAAAGGTATTCACTGAGGGCTTAGTAGGTAATTTTTGACAGTTGCAGAAGAGGAGTCATGGGGGCTGGGGGATAAAAACCTGCTAACAGTTTAATTGATATGTTTTCTTGAAGAAGTGAGTTTTCAATGATTTTTTTGAAGGAGTGGAGACTGGGTGAAAATGTTACGGAGAAGGGAAGGGAGTTCCACAGAGGAGGTGCAGCCCTGGAGAAGTCTTGAAGACGAGCATCAGAGGTGGGAGTACGGACAGAGGATAAACGTAGGTCTTTGGCAGAGCGCAGGGGCCTCAACATACTTGTGTAATTGTCATTAGCAATGACTCATCTATCTCTATCCTTGCCATCCAAATATATAAAGAAATTAAAGGAACACTCTGGGAACCAGAACAACTTCTTCAAAATTAATTTGTTATGGAGCCTGAAGGTCCTTGGCGCTGGATCACCATTATAGGGCTAAAGTCTGTATTTCAGCAACATATCTCCCTGCCCCTCTGTCCTTCTGTTTTCTCAAAAAAAAAAAAAAAAGTCTCTTGCAGAATCAAGTAGTGACGCCACAGGTTAGCTGCAGCACGCACATTAGGTTCTCTCATGAACATTACGTCATGGGAGAAGGAGCCCTAGCCAGCTCCAAGGGCCGACGCTGAAAAGAGGTTAGTGTAAAAAAAAAAAAAAAGGGGGGTTTTAACCTTTTTACTTGGGGACAGGGCATACTATTGTGGTAGGTATACAGTTTTATCTCAGTATATCTTTTGACTGGGTTATAATTTCAATGAAGTTCCAACCCAGTCAGTATGAGTATTTCATAATAATTGATTTTATCTTTAAGTACTCATTTTGCAGAGCAGGAGAGAGTGGGTGTTAGCGCCGCTACAAGTGGGTTAACGACACAAAGATTACATAACACAAATATATTTGTTAACAAAGTCAAACTATATGCAGCAGCCTCATAAGAACAAAAATACATTTTCTACTCACTACAGTATATGCTGAACTCTAAACAGATAAGGATATATTTATATTCAGTTAATTGTTCCAAGTCTCGCTTGGATGCATTCCAAACAACCCTCATCTATTCTAACTGGTACGGGGACCTTAATGTGTATGTACAAAGCGACGTCCAAGTAAAGAGAGCATCCCACCAATCAGCTGTCTATACACTAGGAGAATGAACCTGTTGCAAAGGCTATGGACAAATTTAATAAATGTAATAGAATTTAATCAGAACTGAAATAGTGACTATAGTCTAACAGTAACCAACAAATTATTAGCCCCGACAAAGAGAAAGACATAGACAGTACCATATTAAACTAACTAGGACAGGCAGCTAGCAAAACTTTACGTATACACACACACAGAGATTAGCAGGGGTTACACTCCTGAGCAGAATCTGCTGCCTGGGACAGTAACTTCCACTAATCTTAGGCAGCATTGGGACATTTCCTGACACTCATGTTCTTGTGCTGATAATGCTTTCAGAGGCATTATGAAATTCTGTAATGAGATATGAAACAGATGAGAGGTGATTTTTATGCTTTAGCACTTGTGGTTGGTCTGTTTTTGTTCCTAGATGCTTTCACTTCACAATAATAACACTTACAGTTGCCAGGGCCGACTTAGTAGGGCAGAAATTTCACACGCTGACTTGTGGCAAAGGTAGTATCTTATCACAGTTCCATATTTAAAGGAACACTCCAAGCACCATAACCACTAGCAGCAAGTTGCACTGGTTATAGTCTAAGAGTGTCCTTGTCGCCTCCCAAAGTAAGTAGTCAAAAAGAATAGGTTGAAACTTAGCTGTGTCCTCCTGGGAAGTGGTAGTAGTGGTTATGGTGTTTGGAGTATTCCTTTAAAGTCAGTGAGCTCTTTGTAGGTATCGTATGACCCATTGCACCACTAATGTTTGCCTTCCTACTAATTCATGTAGTATCATTGTGTAAAGAATTCCATCTACATATTGTGAGCCAAATTACTAGTAAATAATTTTTTTTAATTTCTTTATATATTTCCCCCAATCTGACCTTACTGATACTACATTAACAACAGAGAGATACTGTTTGGCTGTACACAAATTGCTGCATCTGTTTGGAAGTGGGAAAAAAACCCATTACTTTAATTCATATATTTCTGGCAAATTTGCCATTTCAATATACAGATTACATGTAAGCCTATCCAAAAGGCAACCTTTTTACATACACATTTTAAGTGTAGCCAGTTGTTCATTCTGTCAAAACGGCCTTTCACAATCATCCTGGCAAAGCTTGTGTGAATAACAAAATCAGCACCCCATGTGTGTTTAATGTAAGGCTTTATACCACCATGGTACTATGTACTGTAACATGCTAATTTATGTTTTACTGTTTAATATAATATTTTGCCTTTCAAACCCTTAACTCCTTCTCGACGTTAGGACGTGGAACGATTCGGCCCGCCCTCCGAATATGTACCCTGACAACCCAGGCAGTCCTCCTGCATCCAATGCCTGTCAGTCCGAGTCACATAATCACAGTGACAGTCTGTCACTGCGATCACTATTACAATGTCTCAGCCAATGAATTCCAACATTGGCTGAGATATTGTTCTCTGCCCCTCTCCCATTCCTCACTCTGTTCTGAGGCAAGAAAGGCTCGAGCAACCACTGTTACTGTGGTGAAGAAAAAATATCATATGTTGTTATTCTTTCAGTGCTGATCACAGTATTAACAATTCATTAAGTATAAATGGATCTTAAAAACAAACAACAATAATCAAAAATGTCAAATAAAATGCAACAATGTGTCTGGTTTTAATAAGTAAAGGGGTGTATATAAAAAATAAGGGTTAATAAGTAAAGGGGTGTATATAAAAAATACCCCTTTCTGTCTCATTATAGATATCTTTGCCAGAAGCTCAAGGCTGAAGGGTCAGTGTTAGGACCCGCTTAGGGGGGTCTGCCTTGACGTTGGCAGGCGGGCATCCCTCCAATGGCCATTGGAGCAACTAAATGACCTCCATTTGTCTAAATATACATAGGGATTAAGGAGAAAGCGCAAGTAACATTTTCTTTTCTTTGGTTTTACAATGTGCCTGTCCTAGCCCAGGATTTGGCACAAGAACACTCGAGTCCAGCTGATGGAATGTCTACGCGTTTCGTCTCTATTAAGAGACTTTATCAAGACGACCTACTGAGCATGGCTAAAGGCATTATATACCCCAAATACAGGACAGGCACATTGTAAAAGCAGACACATTGTTGCATTTTATTTGACATTTTTGATTATTGTTGTTTGTTTTTAAGATACATTTATGCCTAATAAATTGTTTATATACTTTTTGTGGGTACGTTTAGTCCAGCTGATCATTATCATATCTAGTGTACTATTTGTTCTATTGCTGATGTTTTCATTGGAGGAGCGCCCATACACATCCATCCTAGTATTACTGATACTGATATCAAGTTGCTCACTATTTGTATGTTGCTGCCCATATTATTGAATTCCAGTTAATAAGTGAAAGTGCATTTTTTGTGTGTGAAAATGCAAAAATAAGTAATCTGAACACTAACTTGGGAAAGTGGGGTGAGAGGAGTTGGGACATCACAGCATACGAAAGTGTGAGTTTTATTGCTGTAAATGCAAAGAGTATTGTGACATTTAAAATGCAATGAGGAATTTAGAAACTACAAACATTTCTTAATTTCTCACACATTTTTTAGATTTTGTTCATATTAAATTATGTTTCATATATAATGTGAAATGAAAGTCCAATTTCTCCTGAACACAATGATATATGATAAGTGTGGGTGCACTTAATAAAAAAAAAGGGTAAAATATAATGGAATAAAAATATAGCTCAAATTCTAGGATTTATTTGGTTCAGAACTTGGACAATTGCCTCGGACCTTAAGGACGGGTTAAAAACAGAGGCAATTGTCCTATTTCTGAACCAAAACAATACCTAGAAATTGTGCAATGTGTTTATTCCACTGTAAATTAACAATTTATCTTTAAGTGTACCAATTCATATTCTAAATTATGTTTTAAAGGGCTTCCATTGATTATCCAATAAATATTCCTAACACAACATTAAGTATGAATAAAATGTTAAAAAAGGGGGGGAATGGAATTTTTTTTTCAGTTTTGCTTATAATAATATTTACACAAGTGCAACTAAAGAAAAATAAATCAATACAGATTCATTTACCAGCCCTTACTGTTAAACGCCTCATATGTCTATGATCTAAATTAATTTTTGGTAGTTAATACTAGGGATCGACTGATTATCGGTTTTGCCGATATTCCGATGTTTTGTAAATATCGGTATTGGCCGATAATCACCGGTAATACTGATAATGAGGTGGGCCAGCGCGTGCATAAGGCAAGAAGTTAAAATTATATATATATATATATATATATATATATATATATATATATATATATATATATATATATATATATAAAATTATTATTACAACTTGCTTATTTTTGGACAAGATTTTACAATCCGGTGTCAATCACAAGTTGTTGTTTTATGAATACACTCTCAATATATATATATATATATATATATATACTGGTTTTATTGAATAAAATTAGCAGTCCTTTTTGCATATTATAAAATGTACACATTCTCACATTCTTTTTTAACAAAGCCACTTCTTGAAGAACACTGTCTGTCCGTGACGGACATACCTTCTACAACCAAAACAATTATTGTGCTCTTGAGGATGACTTGCTCTATGTAAATAATAAGGACTCGACCTCATGAACCATCATATTTGTCAATGATGTCGGTTGGGTTCCACCAACCACAAAAACTCAAACACAGAGTCTCAATTTATTTATTAAGTTCACATAAAATGACTTACAGTTCTCCAACTGTTGTTAATCTCCCACAATTGGGGATAGGGATGCAGAAAATTATGGTACTGGAACTACAGCATCTGGAACCACTAACTGACAACATAACAATAAGCAGAGATTATATTGATCAATCATTTCTTTATAGACTAACTGGAACTCATTTGATTTCAAGGCTCTGCCCCCCTATACCGAAATTAACTTTACATACTTCATCCATGATGCAATGCATTCATATCTATGCATATGAACATTATCTTTGCCACTTTAAATCATTTTTGTCTTACTCAAGTACACTGGAATTTCAAGGGCACCGTATTTTGTAATGAATTTGCAGCATTATATTTGTTCACGGTTTCCACTGTTCACACTAAACTGGCATCAAGGGCTGAATGCCTGGGGCGGTATTCCCTCTAAGTTATTGCAATGAATACTAAAGAGTTGGAATTGTGAATGGAATACGTAAATGAAGAGGTTCTGGCAAGCCGCCATAATGCCCTTCTCACAGCCTCGCAGCCAATAAAAACAAAGCCAGAGAACAATCTACATTCAATATCGTGGTTTGCATTTATTATACACTTTACAGCGTACCTGGAATAGTTCGAAAATAAACACAGCCTAAGTTACACTTGCGGAAATTAACTCCTTAAAGACCAGCTATATTTAAATCCTCCGTCCCAATCTCTGAAGGCCCTATGCCAGTATGAAATGTCCTTTTATTATGCCCTAGCGGCCCTCTAAACCCGCTACTTTTTATTATATAGGGCGTTTAAGAGCTAGTTTGTTACAATTAAATTATTCTGCCATCGGTCCTTAAGGGGTTAAAACAAACCAAGGCTTCTTCATGTGCAAAGTAAGACTGCATACAAACACCTCTTGTTAATGCAAAACACATACTCCGATTCAAGGGAAAAAACATTGCAACAAAATAAATATCTATTTTTCTCTCTTTTTTTTTTTGGTAGATAGTGAAAATGAAATATTAAATGCAATAGGGTCAGTGATAAAATAATAAAAGTTTATGAAGACTTAGAAAGTAACTCAATAAACTTCTATAGATCTTGAAAAACCAACATGAAACCTCTTCACTATGTTTTATTTTACACAAATTAGCAGTACACAATTATGGCAGCCAGACCGTAAAAGTATAAATTAACTAAAGGGATGCACTTGCAAGTCTTACTTAGATATTAAGCGAAGAGTGTTGCTGCCATAGAGTAAAGCATGTAAAAAAAAAAAAAATTGGCAATGAATCAACAAAAACACAAGACTTGTCCGAAGGAATCTGCATTTCAATTACCCGTTAACAAAACCCATTACATGCGATAAACACTGAGTATTTCCAATTGCTCTTCCCAGCCTCTGCAGCCACAAAGCTGGACTTTGTAACACACTAAAAGAGTACGGCAGAGCTGTATCCAAGCTATATGCTTTATATAAATGTCTTACACCTGCTTAGAGATACACCTTGAAAGGTAGTAAGGGGCACACACCCACATAATAAACATTTCAATAAAAACAGAAAAAACAATCTACTGGAGAATAAAATTCCCTAATTATATGTTGTACAAGAAACCACACTGAAGTTTAAGGAGGTGGGGGGAATATTGCATGAGGACTCCTTACCCACCTGCAGATAGGGATGCACTGAAATGAAAATTCTGGGCCGAAACCGAAAATTCAGGATGCCCTTGGCCGAAAATGAAATTTCCCCCCAAATGATTTAAAAAAAATAAATGTTTTTTCCCTACAATTTTATGAATATTAGACTTTTTAATTAATTGAATTAATCTAATATGAAAAACTTCCTTTCTCCCTTCTCTTTCAGTGGTCCGCATTAGTGTTCTTCCCCCCCCTCCCCTGTCCCATAGTGTTCTTTCCTCCCCTGTCCCATAGTGTTCTTTCCTCCCCTGCCCCATAGTGTTCTTTCCTCCCCTGCCCCATAGTGTTCTTTCCTCCCCTGCCCCATAGTGTTCCCCCCCTTGTCCCATAGTGTTTCCCCCCCTTGTCCCATAGTGTTTCCCCCCCTTGTCCCATAGTGTTTCCCCCCCTTGTCCCATAGTGTTCCCCCCCCCTTGTCCCATAGTGTTTCCCCCCCCTTGTCCCATAGTGTTTCCCCCCCTTGTCCCATAGTGTTTCCCCCCCCTTGTCCCATAGTGTTCCCCCCCTTGTCCCATAGTGTTCCCCCCCCCTTGTCCCATAGTGTTCCCCCCCCCTTGTCCCATAGTGTTCTCCCCCCCTTGTCCCATAGTGTTCTCCCCCCCTTGTCCCATAGTGTTCTCCCCCCCTTGTCCCATAGTGTCCTCCCCCCATCCCCCCATAGTGTCCTCCCCCCATCCCATAGTGTTCTCCCCCCATCCCATAGTGTTCTCCCCCATCCCATAGTGTTCTCCCCCCATCCCATAGTGTTCTCCCCCCCGTCCCATAGTGTTCTCCCCCCCGTCCCATAGTGTTCTTTCCCCCCTTCCCCTGTCCCACAGTGTTCTTTCCCCCCTCCCCTGTCCCACAGTGTTCTTTCCCCCCGTCCCCTGTCCCATAGTGTTCTTTCCCCCCTCCACTGTCCCACAGTGTTCTTTCCCCCCTCCCCTGTCCCACAGTGTTCTTTCCCCCCCTCCACTGTCCCATAGTGTTCTTTCCCCCCCCTCCACTGTCCCATAGTGTTCTTTCCCCCCCCCACCCCTGTCCCATAGTGTTCTTTCCCCCCCACCCCTGTCCCATAGTGTTCTTTCCCCCCCCACCCCTGTCCCATAGTGTTCTTTCCCCCCCGTCCCCTGTCCCATAGTGTTCTTTTCCCCCCCTCCACTGTCCCATAGTGTTCTTTTCCCCCCCTCCACTGTCCCATAGTGTTCTTTCCCCCCCTCCACTGTCCCATAGTGTTCTTTCCCCCCCCACCCCTGTCCCATAGTGTTCTTTCCCCCCCACCCCTGTCCCATAGTGTTCTTTCCCCCCCACCCCTGTCCCATAGTGTTCTTTCTCCCCCGTCCCCTAGTGTTCTTTCCCCCCCCTCCACTGTCCCATAGTGTTCTTTCCCCCCCACCCCTGTCCCATAGTGTTCTTTCCCCCCCACCCCTGTCCCATAGTGTTCTTTCCCCCCCACCCCTGTCCCATAGTGTTCTTTCCCCCCCACCCCTGTCCCATAGTGTTCTTTCCCCCCCACCCCTGTCCCATAGTGTTCTTTCCCCCCCACCCCTGTCCAATAGTGTTCTTTCCCCCCTACCCCTGTCCCATAGTGTTCTTTCCCTCCACCCCTGTCCCATAGTGTTCTTTCCCCTCACCCCTGTCCCATAGTGTTCTTTCCCCCCACCCCTGTCCCATAGTGTTCTTTCCCCCCACCCCTGTCCCATAGTGTTCTTTCCCCTCACCCCTGTCCCATAGTGTTTTTCCCCCTCCCCTGTCCCATAGTGTTCTTTCCCCCCCACCCCTGTCCCATAGTGTTCTTTCCCCCCCGTCCCCTAGTGTTCTTTCCCCCCCCTCCACTGTCCCATAGTGTTCCTTTCCCCCCACCCCTGTCCCATAGTGTTCTTTCCCCCCCACCCCTGTCCCATAGTGTTCTTTCCCCCCCACCCCTGTCCCATAGTGTTCTTTCCCCCCCACCCCTGTCCAATAGTGTTCTTTCCCCCCTACCCCTGTCCCATAGTGTTCTTTCCCCTCACCCCTGTCCCATAGTGTTCTTTCCCCTCACCCCTGTCCCATAGTGTTCTTTCCCCCCACCCCTGTCCCATAGTGTTCTTTCCCCCCACCCCTGTCCCATAGTGTTTTTCCCCCTCCCCTGTCCCATAGTGTTTTTCCCCCTCCCCTGTCCCATAGTGTTCTCCCCCCCGTCCCATAGTGTTCTTTCCCCCCACCCCTGTCCCATAGTGTTTTTCCCCCTCCCCTGTCCCATAGTGTTTTTCCCCCTCCCCTGTCCCATAGTGTTCTCCCCCCCGTCCCATAGTGTTCTTTCCCCCCATCCCCTGTCCCAAGTGCAGTATTCTTGACTTTTCATGTTATCATTACTATCTTTCATTGTGATATATAATCATCTGAATTGTTAATGCAAGCATTTCTGTTAAACTATGCACTACAAAAATGTAAGACATTTTTTTTTTTTTTAAACAATTCAGCAAATTTTATCAGTTTTTGGCCGAAACGAGATAAGCCAAATTTCAGCCTTTCAGTAGACGAAATTCCAGAACCCCAAAAAAGAGCATTAACCCCCCCAAAAATGAGTTACAAATATATAATTAACTTTATTAATCCATTTAAAGCCATGAGCAACCGGGGAAAGAGGGAGTTAGGGGAAATAAAAAAACGTTTTAATGTTGTGCTAACAAGCACTTTACACAGTGATCAACCAAATCTTAAAGGGACACTATAGGCACCCAGACCACTTCAACTTTTTTAAAGTGGTCTTGGTACATATTCCCGGGTCCCTTAACCCAGCAAAGTTATTTATTGCAGTTATTAGTTGCCTAACTGACACTGGAAGTCCTCACACTATGCATGGGGACGGCTAGCATCCCCACAGGTAAGTATAATTTTTTTTTCTGTGGAGAAATCCTAATGCTAGCGTGGCCATTGCTGTACATGCGCTTTAGGTCATTACTGCCTGCTGACAGCATGGGAGGAGCGGAGGCGGACCTGAGCCAGCGCAGCGGGAATTTGGTGCTAAACTGAGGCAAGTGACAGAAAGGGTTTTTAACCCCTTCTGCATCGCGGGGCAGGAGAGGGCACTATAAGGAGCTACAGTGCCAGGGAATCAACTGTTTTCCTGGCACTTTAGTTTGCCTTTATAACCACTGACAGGTGAAGTGAATAACATTAATTATATCATTACAATGGCACCTGTCAAGAGGTGGGATATATTAGGCAGCAAGTGAAGAGTCAGTTCTGACGTTCATTTTTTTGAAAGCAGGCAAAATGAACAAGTGAAAGATCTGAGAAAGATGAGTGACTTTGACAATGGCCAAATACTAAATGCTAGATGACTGGGTCAGACCATCTCCAATGACCGCTTCTTTTGGGGTGTTCCCAGTACGCAGTGATTCATACCTACCAAAAGTGGTGCAATATAATGCACTCTGCCACACTGCAAAAATTGCTCAGGAATGGTTAGAAGAACATAAGAAAGAATTTGCCTCAGCAAGTGTTGCCTCAGCATCAAAAATTCCCCCGATCTCAATCTGTGTGATGTGCCGATCCATGGAGCTCCCACCTCGCAACTTGAAGGACTTAAAGGATCTGCTGCCAGATACCACAGGACACATTCAGAGACCGTGTGGAGTCCATGCCTTGACACATGGACTCCACAAGGGACTGCTATTAAGCCACCTACAGGGTTAATTACTGGAGTGTAAATTTTTGTGCTGGCAATTTACAGTGAATTAGAAATTTTAGGCCAAAATAGTTTAATTAAAAAACAAACTCCAAGTCAGTCATGCATTCAGTTTGGCTAATTTAGGACTAAAATTTAAAAGCACACTATTAAAACGGAGTCAGTAACTCCCTGCTTACATGACCTAATCAATGGTTGCAAACTGAGGAAATATTGAGGGCTATTGATACAGAGACATTCTAGGGCACAATTCTAAAACATTGAGCAACCACCTTGGGTATGTACTTCTCTTTAACAGCTTTGTGTCAGAATTACACAAATATATAACTGATACAGAGTGGAACCGTTTTAAACAAGTGTCCTTTGCTGGTTTATTTGGTTTTCATTCAGTTTCAAATTCATATAAAATAAAGCTCTGGTACTTTCTTCCTTATATAAAACAATTAAAACTTTGACAATTTTAATTTCAAGAAACTAAAAAGTATTTCAGTGAGTAGATAGCAGAGAAAATAAAGCCTATATTAAAAGGGCAATCTAACCACCACCATAACTACTACAACACACAGTAGTGGGTACGACGCAATGACTATGCAGGCACCATCAACAAGTGTTTCAACAATCTGGCAGTTACCTGTCTTCAAGTACCCAGTTCCTTCCAGCGTGTACCAATATGTTAAGGTCATACTTCAACATTAGCCAATTCAATTTTGTGCAACTTGGGGCATTATTCATTGGCTAAGAGCGTCAGCTGATATTATACATGCCTGGGCATTTTTTCAACAGCAGTGTACACACGCTTGGCACAGCACTGCAGGGTATTATTTATGTTTCATTGTATGCCCTTTAGATAACCAGACACTCAGGCATACCATGTCAATGTAACAGTACTAACTACCAAGAATTTTAGAAAAATAAAAACACAATGATGTAGTGACAGTTCTGCTTAAATTTTAACTTTTTTTATGGCAAACATTTACATTTTTCATTAGATACTAATAATTGAGACTTTGCAAAATAATGGAACCCTTATATTCTCTACATTTATTTTTGTAAGTAAATGTTGTACATATAAGTGGAAAATTACAATTGTTGTTATTTATGTGGTCATTTTAAAAAATGTAGCATCTCAAAATGCCGCCAGAACGTAAATAGGATAATATTTACATGCTGTAAACACAGTATATTGCCTTGTTAAAACCAGGCATCGGTAAAATAAAGCTATTGCAGCCTGCGAGTGTTTCCTGCAGCGTGCTAAGAGCAATCCATTTTAACAACAGGAGTTTACGAGGAAAAGTCAGGCTTTTACAGTTTTTCCTGCAGAGCACTGGAAGATAAATGTGTATATCTGCCAGGCAAAGATCAGCACTGGAGCAAAGTATGGGGGATCTAATCTACATTTTATTTTGGAAAGGAGTTAGCAAGTTTTACTTTAATTTACTGCATTGCAAGTGAGCAAAAATAACATGCCAGTACATTTTATGAATTATCTAAATTTTATGAAACAACTTGCTTATTTCTGCATTTTTATTATCTTATATAAATGTGTCAGTCTCCTTTTCTCCCTAAATGAAACAGTATGTTTCGTGAGATTACCCAACTCTAATGAGAGAATTTGCCCATCTCTGTATTTTTATCTTAGATCAGTGTGCCAGTCTCTATATCAAACAATTCTAGTCTTTCCAGTTTTACAAGCAGATTCAACATGCTATCCCGTACAAGCATTTACAAACAGTAAACCATTCTTTTGTTAAAATTAAAATGCCTTATTAGTGCAGTATATCACAGATATTGGACAGCAAGTTATTTACCACTGAAAGCTGACTCCACGTTGACCTTAAGGGTTTATATTCTATGATTATCCGGTCTTCTTTATGTTCTTTGGAATCTGCATCCTCATCAGAATCAATTTCCAGAGCTTTTTCCTTGTAATTTTGGTACAGTACAGCATTTTCTGCAAACAAAGCAAAACAATTAACAATATATCTACACACAGCAAAACTGTGTTTCAAATAGTGTCACTGGTGGTTTAACTGGCATAGAGCAGGGAGTACAAAAGGCACGCAGCAAACCATTTGTGCTATCAAGCAACCATGTAGATATATGCTCCCATAAATGTTTATAACAATACTGCCAAACTGTTATACAGTTAATAATCACAACATTAAAGGGATTCTCCAGTGCCAGGTTCCTGGCACTAGAGGATCCTGAAGTGCCCCCCTTCCCACGTCGCTGAAGGGGATAAAACCCCTTCAGACACTTACCTGAATCCAGCCCTGATGTCCCTCTGCGCTGGGTCAGGCTCCGCCCATGCTCCTCCCTCGCCAACGTTCACCAGCAGGGGAGACCTAATGCGCATGAGCGGCAATGGCCGCACACATTACACCTCCCCATAGGAAAGCATTATTCAATGCTTTCCTACGGGGATTCCGGCGATGCTGGAGGAACGCATGCATATCGTGAGGATGTCCAGCGTCTTTTAGACGACCAAAAGTCGTCTAAGAAGCCAGAAGTCCCTCTTGTGGCTGTCTGGTAGACAGCCACTAGAGGAGGACTTAACCCTGCAAGGATAATATTGCAGTTTATAAAAACTGCAATAATTACACTTGCAGGGTTAAGGGTGATGAGAGTTGGCACCCAGACCACTTCAATGAGCTGAAGTGGTCTGGGTTCCTACAGTGTCCCGTTAATTAATGACCATTGGGAATGGAGCATAGAGACTCATTAGCACTGAGACCAAAAGATTCAACTGTTGCTCTACCTTTCTGTTTCTTGTTATTTTGGTGTTTTTTTGCTCAGCATCTACCAAATCAGTGTTAATTTTGTCAACTATTTTACTCAGTTTTTAGTGGACTAAAAACGAAAACAATTCAAATGACTAAAATAAGACTAAAAATAAAATGGCTTTTTAGTCAAAAGACTACCAAATCCAAGTCAGAAACCATAGTTCTAGATGCAAGCTATCTGTAAGCGGTAAGATAAGAGCTAAAGTAGGAGTGACTTTGCACAAACCTTGGAACCAGGCCACCCATAAAGGTGCAGGTCCAACTGATGAACTTTGCAGAGGAGGTTTATGAAACTATTAGGGAACCAAACTCTCATAACGTGAATGGAGAGACTGCACAGGGGTGACACAAGCATGATTACTATGGAAACCTGCTGTCTTTCGAGTGCTGCTTAGGACAGCAAAAAAGGGAAGAAAGTAAGCACTGCCATGAAAGAGAAAACCAAGAATAAAGCGAGGAGTAAAGGAAAGGATTGGCCTGCAGGGAGAGGAGGATCAGGCGCTTTCCTTAGACCTTACCAAATGGACAGACAATAAGCATTGTATTGTATATCACCCTAATGTTCCATGGTGATTAATACTTGTGTTTATGGAATTGGACACCTCTCCATTATAAAAAAACCATTGTGACATCTGAGAGAACAACTTATCTCTGTCAGTGCTAGACAGATAAGAAACACATGAAAAGATTTCATAACTATAATCAGACAACATAATTTATCATTTGCAAAACACGCACATATAATTCAAGTCCTGTTGTAATGTTTGGTCAAACTGGAATATGTTACCTAGACCAGCGTTTCCCAAATGGTGTTCCCACCAATTTTGTTCTAGGGTTCCGCGGTGATTTGCCCATCGGGTGGCCCTAGGGGCCATTGCTGCAAAAGGACCCGGTCAGCGCCATGGCCGATTAATTGCTGGACCGGGTCCACGTAGTATGGGATGCTGGGAGGAAGTGACAGACGGACGGTAATTTCCTCATAACTTCATATAGAAAACGCTGTGCTGGAGGGAGAGAGGCAGCAGCTGGAAGTGAGCAGCACCCCCACACACCAGCCTCAGCCAGCAGGTCACCCTCCTGCAGACAACAGGTATGATAACAGGAGGGTGACTGCAAAACTAAAAAATGGCATGTGTATTTATCTCTGTGAAATCTTTGTGTCGCTGTGTGTATGTGTCACTGTGTATATCCGAGTGTGGGTATCAGAGTGTTTGTACCTGTTTGTCAGTGTATGTGTAATTGTGTATCTGTGTGTATGTGTCACTGTGTTTACCTGTGTCAGTGTGTAACTGAGTGTATGTGCCAGAGTGTGTGTATCTGAGTGTCACTGTGTGTGTGTGAATGTAGCAGTGTGTGTATGTGCCTATGTGCATATCTTTCAGTGTATCTGTGTGTCAGTGTGCGTGTATCTGTGTGTGTGTACCTGTGTGTCAGTGTGTGTGTATCTGTGTGCCACTATGTGCCCGTGTGTGTATCTGTGTGTCACACACCTTGATACACAGATATACACACTTTGACACACAGATACACACTGTGTGTCAAGGTGTGTGTATCTGTGTGCCACTATGTGCCAGTGTGTGTGTATGTGTGTGTATCTGTGTGCCACTATGTGCCAGTGTGTGTGTGTGTGTGTGTGTGTCAGATACACATACTGGCACATGCAAACACAGATACACACACCTTGCTACACACACACACTCCGGCACATACAAACACAGATACACACATTTTGACATACAGATACATACACACACTGTGTGTCAAGGTGTGTGTATCTGTGTGTCAGATTCATACACACTGGCACATACAAACACAGATACACACACACATACACACCATGTGTCAAGGTGTGTGTGTCACTATGTGCCTGTGTGTGTGTATATATCTGTGTGTCAGATACATACACACAGATACACATTGACACACAGATACACACACCAGAACATACAAAAAAAAAAAAAAAGGTTTATGCAAAGGCGCAATTTTTTTTTCCCCACAATGTTGATACACTGTGTCAAAGGGTTCCATGGTAAAAAATAATTGGGAACCCCTGACCTACACTATACTAACAAAATACAGTCACTGTGCATACCTCTTTAAGGACAATACAGCTTCCCTAGCCTAAGTAATGGTAACAATCAGCACAAGGTTGGACTTTACACTATAGGCAGGCATCCAATGACAAGCCAACATTCAAATACAGAGAGATATTTGTGTGTTTTGCAAATGTTGTAGCAACCTCTCAAGTATGCTTTTCAATGCCTACAGTTACAGACAGTACTATAATCTGTGCATATAAGCTTTCAAAATGTACTCTGTGCACTTAGCATCGTTATCTCCATCAAAGAGTCCTAAACACAGACTGCCAAACTTGAATGTGGCTATAAATGACACAGCACAAGTCCCTCCACAAATTAATTTTAGAAGCCCCCATCTCTAAAAATATTTGTGGCAACTATCATTAAAGGGTTAGTCAAAGCACCATGACCAGCAGTGTTTTGAAGTGGTCTTGATGCAAGGAACCTGAATGTGCCAGAGATATTTTGGCTACCTGCTGCAGGTGTAAACCAATTCTGTCAGAGTCATTATTAGCCAGCTTGGGACAAGAGTCTCAGGATGGCTAATTTAAATTGTGTACATGTTCATTCTTGATTTAAAGCTCTGAGCTGCCGCTCTCAGCCAATAAATGAGCGTCAAGATCAACTTCTGGCTTCTTCAGCTTTGCAGAAGATGGATCACGCTCAGCCTGCTTCAGAAGAGACCCAGTGTCTGGTAGAATCCATGTAAGAAGAAAACCATTGAGAAACAGTTTGGTACTCCTAACATCACAACAGCACTGGTATGATCCTTGTGGAATAGGAGCAGTTTCTGTGAGAACCTTCTTTTTCCCCTCTCAAACTACTCCAAAATGGTTTGACAAAAACTAGGGACTGTCATTCACATAATCTTGGCAACATAACCACGACACTCAGCTGTAGTGTTTATGTTGATTAAAGTGTCCCTTTAAATGGTCAGATTACTTATCACTAAAAAGTAGACATTCAAATGGACACCCAAGGGTTTATTCACTAAATAGCACAATACATAGATTCAAAAAGTCAGAAAATCCCTAATGTATCATAACATTGTTATTTTCCAGAGAGTCAACGAACTACTGTAATTTAATGGTATGGACTTTCTTCAAATCAGAAACATATTACGTATGACGGCACATATAAATTAGGCATGGATATAAGAATATATCCGGTAATCAGTTGCAAGGGATTATGTGTTAGACATAACAAAGGAAAAGCATGGATAGTGTCAGTAAAATATTTATTGAATTTTATTTGTTTTAGGACATACCTTCACTGTCAAATGTTCCTTGTCCTCGTAAGATTTTCTTTCAAGAAAAAAAACAGAAAAGAAAAAAAAAATTGGTAAAAAACTTTGTATCACATAAAAAGTGACATTATAAAGAAAACATTTCTAAATCTGCTCACTCATGCATGCAAAATACTTTTAAAACATTTGGTAATAAGTATGTAGCGTGTCGTAGAAAAGTACAACATTTCAACTTTAAAATTCTAGAAAACTGGAATGTCAGGTTTCTGAGCCACGTTTGCCTTTTTACTAATCACATTCCTGTCTCGCTCATGAAAATGTTGTTGTCAGAGGTTTCCTAATGATATATCTTCCGTTCAATTAAGGTTTTAATTTTTAAAGACTTGAAGGAACTAGGGCAGTGGCATCAAACCCACCCAATCGTAAGTCAAACTAGGTTTTCTACATAATATGTAGCACATTATTCAATTATATACATTGTTAATCACTTGATTACATGTTAATAACACAAATCCTAAAGCTTTGGTAGATTACTGCCTTCGAGGATAGAATTTAACTCCCTCAAATTAAGGGATCTTTTCATGGTGGCCTGAAATTTGCCTAGCATGTACGAAGCTGAAACTTGTGCAAACTCAGCCGAAACAAAGCAAAGACCCTTTAAAGGAACACTAACACATTAGAAATACAAATCTAAATCCTAATGCTTTAGTGTTCCTGTCCGTAATTAGATAGGTTCTCCCACCCCATATGTGCGATAAAACTAAAATAAATTATTTACTTCACTTTTTCCAGTGTCGGTGCACCCTCAGCACTGCTTACCTCTCTTCCACAAGAGGAGGCATGTCGTCTTTCATCATTGGTCCAATCCAATTGTCCTCTTAGAGGAGCATTGGGGACCTGATGTTCATGCATGCATCCAAGCTTCTTCATAGAAAAGCATTAAATTAATGCTTTCTTATGGGGGCTTCTGCTTCACATGAACGAGTTTTAACAGTTTTAATTGAGATGAAGAAGCCTGGGTGATGTTAGTAGTCCTAAAAGCTGAAATTTGTAAGAACATGTCTTTGTAGGAGATCTTTAGTTGCAGCAGAGCTCAAAGTTTATTTTATCTCATTAATTGCTGGAGATTTGTCTTAACATTTTCCAGCTGTAATATTTATTTCATGAAGTGTTATCAAAGGAAACCTAAAACTAAACTTAGCTTCCTGATTTGTTTGATTCATGGTACACAAGGTCAAGATGTACACTTTAGGACCTTTTCCTAAAACTCTGGTTTCTACAGGAAGGTTAGAATAATTTTATACTCCCCAACACTGGCTTCTGTAAATTGAGACACCAGGGTAAAGGGGGTGGTGGGGTCAGTGATGTCAACTGCATTACTGGTTCCACCAAAAGGCAGAAAAGGGAAAGGTCCACCCAAAGAACTGGCAGCTTAAAGGGACACTTCAGGCACCCAGAACACTTTTGCCCATTTAAGTGGTCTGGGTGCCAACTCCCACTACTCTTTACCCTGCAAGTGTAATTATTGCAGTTTTTTATAAACTGCAATAATTACCTTGCAGGGTTAACTCCACCTCTAGTGGCTGTCTACTAGACAGCCACTAGAGGGCACTTCCTGGTTCCTAGCACAGGAAAGGACCTGTGAGGACCTCCAGCGTTGCTCATTTCCCCATAGGAAAGCATTGAAATGCATTTTCAATGCTTTCCTATGGGGAGCGCTAATGCGCATGCGCGGCATTGCCGCGCATTCTCATTAGGTCTCCTCAGCCGATGGGCGGGATCAGTCTCGCCCACCGGCCGACGGAGTCAGAAGGAGGAGGGGCGCGGAGGAGGAAGCAGCGACGAGGGGCATCGTCGCTGCCTCAGGTAAGTTACTGAAGGGGTTTTCACCCCTTCAGCAACTGGGGATTGGGGGGTGGGAGCGAGAGGGAACCTGCAGTGCCAGGAAAACGGATTGTTTTCCTGGCACTGGATTTTCCCTTTAAAACAGTGATGAATGCATTTCAGGCCGCCTGCCAATCACATATGCATGCCAACTGAGGATAGACTAACGGTTTCAGCCTGGCTGTGTCTAAAGAAATGATTGTGCTATACTTTTCCCCAAAAGCAGGACTGTCCCACTGAATTTGGGATGTGTGGGAGGCTTGCATTTTCTACCTATACCAGTTTGTATTTATCAATATACATAGATTTCTACTTGCCGACCTTCAAAAACAAGCTGGCAGTAGAGCTTAGCAACATTATTATTATCATTTTTATTAACAATATACATCCAAATGGTGCAGAATGTGTTTAGATCTGACACTGTATACATGAATGTGTTTAAAATATATATTTTTAAAAATATATAAACTATTTTTGTACTTTAATATGTTCGTTACAAGGCTCAAAATTTAAACTTTCCTACCAGTGTTAATTTTGTCGACTAATAATCTCAGTCAAATTTTAGTCGACTAAAACAATTAAGATGGCTAAAATATGACTAAAACGGCTTTTTAGTCCAAAGACTATGACTAAAACTAAATTGAAATTTGCCTCCATAAATAACATTGTTTCCTACTAGCCATTGGCAAATAAATATTCAGCACAGGCAGTGTAGAGTAACTTTTATGCCTGGTTAGTAGTGTAGGACTTGAGATGTTGAGACCTATTATTTATATTATATTTGTTATTTATTAAATAATGCAACAAAATAAACAAAGTTTGTGTGTTTATATTATAAACACTTTTATATTGTACAGAATTGAAATGCATTATTTAACTTTTAATTATATGTTTCTTAAAGCAAACATGCATAGAACAAACTCCTAATGTCTATGTGGAATACAGCTTTTGTTGCAGCTACCATAGATCATTGCCTACTTAAAGAGACACTATAGTCACCTGAACAACTTTAGCTTAATGAAGCAGTTTTGGTGTATAGAACATGCCCCTGCAGCCTCACTGCTCAATCCTCTGCCATTTAGGAGTTAAATCCCTTTGTTTATGAACCCTAGTCACACCTCCCTGCATGTGACTTGCACAGCCTTCCATAAACACTTCCTGTAAAGAGAGCCCTATTTAGGCTCTTTATTGCAAGTTCTGTCTAATTACGATTTTCTTATCCCCTGCTATGTTAATAGCTTGCTAGACCCTGCAAGAGCCTCCTGTATGTGATTAAAGTTCAATTTAGAGATTGAGATACAATTATTTAAGGTAAATTACATCTGTTTGAAAGTGAGACCAGTTTTTTTTTTCATGCAGGCTCTGTCAATCATAGCCAGGGGAGGTGTGGCTAGGGCTGCATAAACAGAAACAAAGTGATTTAACTCCTAAATGACAGTGAATTGAGCAGTGAAATTGCAGGGGAATGACCTATACACTAAAACTGCTTTATTTAGCTAAAGTAATTTAGGTGACTATAGTGTTCCTTTAAATGAAAAATATATTCAGTCTAGACAAAAACACTCACAGAGTGTTATAGCTGTTGGCAAAATAAATAAGATATTTGTACATTTTTTACACAAGTAAAATATTTTCTTCAGGTGCCATAGCAACCACGCCCTCCAGCCTATATATGCCTTGTTATTGCATCACATGACTGCAGGGAATATTAGATGTTTATCCACATAAGGAACATATGCTATTTATTGCTGCTGTGTGTTTACGAACACAGCAATGATGACTTTTTGCTATGTGTGTGCACAACAATAGTTTTAGTATAGCTATAGTCCCCATTATGAAGTACTTGTTCTGCAACTGCCAAAGGCCACAGCCAGGTTTTGACTAAGACAAAGAGTTACAGTTAGCAGCATATTTAAAGGGACACTATGGCAGTGAATTGAGCAGTGAAACTTCAGAGGCATGATCTATACACAAAAACTGCTTCACTAAGCTAAAGTTGTTTTGGTGACTATAGTGTCCCTTTAACCCCTTAAGGACACATGACATGTCTGACACGTCATAATTCCCTTTTATTCCAGAAGTTTGGTCCTTAAGGGGTTAACACCTTAAGGACACATGACATGTGTGACATGTCATGATTCCCTTTTATTCCAGGAGTTTGGTCCTTAAGGGGTTAAAGCATGCATGTGTATTTTCTGTATATCTGACTGTGCATGTGGTGTATGTATTCTTTATGTGTTAGGTGTGCATGTGGGAATGTTTTGATGTTATGTGCACATATGTGACTGTTTGTGGTATTATGGGTATATATGTGCACAGATTGTCACTGCTATGAATGTGTGTGGCCTGTCTATGTGTTAAACGTGTGGATGTGCATTTATTGTACTGTTTGTTTGTGTGGTGGGCTGTCTTCGGTGTACATGCAAGCTATTTTCAGTACTGTTTGTGTTTATGTAGGCTACCTGTTGTATTATGTGTGTGTGGGCTGATTGTGATGTTAAATGTTAGTAAGCAGTTGCTTGGGGCCAGCTGGGCCAGCTAAGGAGATCCTCTAATCGTATCTACTTCTTGACCTCCACAGTGACTAAACATGAACACAATGTGATCCCTTTTCTCTTGTTTGAACCTGTTTGCCCAAGTCATTATTTTTACTTTTTCTCACATATCCGGTGTTCTTCCTTGCCATGGAATTTGTCATCTACTAGGCTTTTTGGTTATGAATAAGTAATCTCTTAATTTTTATTTTAATCTCCAACACAAATCCACAATTCTACTGCACTTTGTGTGTTGTTCTAGAAATGTGCACCGAGAATTTCCAGATCCAAGACCAGGATATTTGTAAAAGCTGTGTTTGCCTGTACAATTCTGTACATGACCACCCATGATGTATTCTTGACTACATTAGAAAGGTATACTTCTATGTGTATACCATTGGGTAAGACATATAACATAAACAGATCTAAGGAATCCAATAATGCCAATAAAAAGTGGATTAGATGGGCAAAACTAGAAAATGAGAAACTGATTTGGCAAGATCACACATGAATTCTAAAAAACAAACAAACAAAAAACAATAATGAAAATGTAGTTTAATTGAAATTAGAGATTGGTGTGTTTGTAAATAAAGATCAGGAAAAGGCAGAGATTTATAAATAAATAAAATAATAATAAAACAAAAACTATATATCCGGTGGGACTTCAAGATCCATACAGAGAAGCAAGTAATGGCTAATTAACCTGATATCGTGGTGGTAGACAAGGAACAGAAGACTGCGGTCGTGGTGGATGTGACAAAACCCAGTGACTATAACATCAGGAAGAAGGAACACAAGAAGGTGGAGAAATACCAAGGACTGAAAGAAGAACTAGAAAGGATGTGGAAAGTAAAGGCAGTTGTAGTCCCAGTTGTGATAGGAGCACTCGGGGCTGTGACTCCCAAGTTGGGAGAGTGGTTTCAACAGATTCCAGGTGGGACATCTGAGATCGCTGTCCAGAGTGCAGTTCTAGGAACAGCTACGATACTGTGCAGAACCCTCAAACTCCCAGGCCTCTGGTAGAGGAACCGAGACTGAGGAATAAATATACCACCCAGGAGAGGTGGGAAAATCAATTTTTATAATTATATTTCTTTAGCATATACCAAGGAGGTACCTATGGCAAGAATATGTATTTACCCATGAATAGGTCCATGAATATTTAGGGAACTAAGAGTGGAAAAAGGTTAACCTCTGTTCTTAATCTTTGAGGGTTCTCTTCTTTCAGGATTTGTACCGGAGGATTAAAGATGGGCAGTTGAGGTTCCTATATCCAAAAAAAGATTCAAAATCTTTGCTCAGAAACGATAGATCTGTGAGCTTAACTTCTGTGGTTGGGAAAATATTTGAAGGTTTATTAAAAGGATAATGTTCATGAATTATTTTTTTTTATTTTTATTTTTAATTAGCAGAAATCAGCATGGTTTTATGAAACATAGGCCATGTGAAACAAGCTGAATTGCATTCTATGAAGAAGTAGAAGTATAGATCAGAGTGTTGCAGTGGATGTGATCTACTTGGATTTTGCCACGGTATTCAATATGCTTCTACACAATAGGTTAGTGTTCAAACTAAGAAATTGATCTGGATCAAAATTCTTGTTTGTAGCTATAACAAGAAAAGAAAGATAGGAGATAAATATAAAGTCCAGATAGTTGTCATTAATGGAAATTTTTTAGGCGGAAGAAAAGTCGTAAGTGGTGTCCCTCAGGATTTTGATTTGGGACCACTTCTATTTAACATATTTATAAACGATCTTGAAATAGGCATTCAATTCATGAGTCAGTGTTTGAAGGTGACACAAAAGTAGGTAAGCTAATATAATGTGAGCAGGATATTACTTTGCTGCAGAGGGATTTAGATAAATTAAAGACTGGACACAAGTGGCAAATGAAATTTAATGTAGACAAATACAAAGTTATGCACTTCTGTAATACAGAAGCTTGCCTGACCTTGCCCTAATGTAAGCATCAATGTCCGATGCTACACAGCAATAGCTAAGGCCAGTAAGGTATTGTAAAGCATGAAAAGTGGCATTAACTCCTGGGATGAAAATATTATCTTGTCTCTCTTGTCTCTATAAATCAAGGGTATGACCAAACCTTACATAAGCATTGTAATTTTGGGCACCTGTTCTAAAGAAGGATATTATGGCACTATAAAAAATGTGGAGGCAGAATACAAAATGAATAAGGGGAACTGAAGAGTTTATTTACAAAGAAAGGGTAACAAATTTAAATCTGTTCAATTTAGAAAAACAGTGCTTCAGAGGGGATATGATAATATAAGACAAATATATTCAGTGCCAATACACAACATTGTCTGGAAGTGTATTCATTAATAAGACTATACATAGGAAACCCATTTAAACGGGAAGAAAGGAGATTTAGAATGAAGGCAGAAGAAATGGTTCTTTACAAAAGGCAGTTTTATCAGAGTCTGTACAGATATTTAAACAATGACTGAATGAAATATTGCCAAAGCATAATATTTAGGGATATAATATTTAATGCATGGGGTAACAGCTTCTTGATCCAAGGAGACAGCTGACCGCCATTCAAGGGTGGAGAAAGTGTTTTTTCCTAGCTTGTTGCAAAATTGGAAAGAGCTTCAAACTGTTTTGTGTTTGCCTTCTTTTGGATCAACCGCAGAAACAGATGTGAGAAAGACTAAAATTGGTGGATGCTAGTCTATTTTCAGCTTATGTAACCGTATGGCATCTAAAGACCTATCCACCAAATTTTACACGAATCAATGTATAATTTTTTTCCCCCCAAGTATGTGAAATCTGGTCTCCAAATTCAAAGAGAAGCATCTTATTGATCGATGACAAAACAAATGGGAGACCCTAGTGGCAATTAACACCAGGGCCATTCTTGGCGGGCTTAATGCAAGATATATTTATAGGGCCCCATGCCACATCATAATCCCTAACCTCCCCCCCCTTAATTTAAAGCAAAGGGGTTGGTGTAGCGCCTGTCCTGTCCTTATAACAGGTATATGAAACAATAAGTAGAGATGGTGCAGGAACTAATAGTGTAGTACATTTTTCATAGTAATGGGAAATAAATATAGTAAGATGTACATTTACACTTTTCTGGAGCTGTAATCCAGCTAGACTCAAGTGTTTGGGCGGTATTATCCCCACCTAAGGGTACAGCGTAGCTCTTGTTCTGCAGGTAGTATTTCCTTATGGCATATGGTGTATGGTCTCAGATATAAAAGGAGAACAAAATAAAATAATATAGTGTAGTATTTTGAGCATGAAGTTCCAAACGTAAGTAAACATATAGCATTACACTCACATGTTTTGGAGCCCACCTGTGGCTTCTAAGGTATAGCGTGGAGTGGTAATATCCCCACTCTAGAATTTGTTGGTCGTTTTTATATATAAAAAGAGCATAAAACAATATAATGCACACCAATACCGAGTATTAAAAACAATTATCTGCAATACACTGACGCGTTTCACCATATAATTGGCTTTTTCAAAGTGTCACCTTAATTTGCCTAGCATTTCACTGAGAGAAAGAGACACAGAAACCAAGTTCTTCCTTACTGCTCATAACAAATCAGGCTGGAAAAATAATAATACTAAATTCAGCCACGCAAAGCTAAGATTACATTCTGCTTAGAGTGGGGGCCCCAGAATGTTTACTATTGCTCACTAATTTAACGTAGAAAGCAACGGGATGCTTGAAATTGGATCAGATCTTTGGAAAATAAAAATAAAATATTTGCAAAAGGGGGGCACACTGTGCTAAAAATCTGTCATCTAGGTAAAGGGTTACTCCAACATATTTTTATTGATTGGCTTTTTTTAAGCTACTTAACAGCCACAATCATTTTATTTCTGTTCCATTTTTCACCAAAAATATATGCATAAATAGTACAAAACTTGGAATCCAGCACCAGGCCAAGTTCTCCTAGTTCTCTAAATGGTTCTTTTGTGGTGCCGCGTAATCCTCTTCCTCCTTTCTTTCCAATCAAATTCACCTCATAGAGGATCATTGATTAGCCATCGGCACCAAGGGGGCGCGAATCCGGCAATTAGAGTCAAAGAGGTGAAGGCATGCGGAGCAGGGAATATCATGAAGTCGGGTTGAGAGGGAGAATATATAACAGCAGACACTCTGGGGGGCAGAGAGAGGCAGGGCTAATCCAGGCACATCTAGAAGAATACTGCGTGTGCTCGCGTTTTGCGCACACAGTCCAAAGGCTTCACTTGCAGATGCGCTTGCAGCGCTGCCTGCAGGTAAGGAATTAAATTACGTCTGCTGCCAGTCTGCATTCCGCACTGACAGACATTTTTGCACAGATTTGACATGCACGTGTGCCAGGGGTGCAGGTAGCCACTGACACACAAGTGGAAATAACTCTGGATGTGCAGTGTTTCAAGCAGAAATACTGTACATTTTTGTATGTGTTCAATTTTAAAAAGTTGAAGTGGTCATGGACGTTGGAGTGACCCTCTAAGGCCTTAGCTACATAGTTTGCAAATGCTCTCTGGAGTAGCACTGTAACGGAATGTATTAAAAAATTCAGCACCACGTCGGCGTGGGAAAGACATGAACTACAGAATACTTTCTAATTATGCAATCCTATAAAACTAATAAAAAATGCACAAGATCAATAAACGTACACTGGATTCGGTTATTGTCTATCCATAGCTGGAAGCATTTTTTTTTATACTCTACTTATCTCCATGATAAAATGATATATGAAATATTTTAGGTGCTCTCATGTGTCAAGGTGAACCAGTCAAGACATGTTGAGTTTAAAGGTTTTATTTCACCTATTTTACTGAATAGACCACTTTTGCAGATGATTATAAGGAATTACCATTATTAGTTCTAAAAGCCCACAACATGCCCAGAAATAGATACTGCAATAAATGTGATCACTTTCATATATTTTGTTGGGACAATTGTTCCTTTTAGGCAGTAGACAGGTGACAAAGAAATTAAACTATTGAAGACTCATGGGGTTTTAGTACAAAAATGAGTACCAAGCAAAACAAACATGGATAATGCTTTTGAACTGCCCAATGCAAAATTGGAAAGTAGAGTTAAATATCACTACAGGAGCAGATCTTTCCAGTATTTACTCATGCTTCCCAACTCTGGTGTCCTGTGAATCAGGATGCAGGTGGGAGGAGGACAGGGGGCAAACCAGTTATGGGATTGTGTTGATGGTGCTGCCTGGGGGGCAGGTCCATCTCAAGCATTGGCAGGTCAGTCTGGTTTGAATGCACACGAAAGGTTCTTATAGATCTGTCATGAAAGAATAATTTACTACAGAAAACCAGGGCATGCCTCCCAACCGTCCCAATTTCGGAGAAACTGTCCCACCTTAGTTCCATGGTCTCTCAATTTGTGGAACTGGACCAGGGAACTGTCCCCCAAAGAATCATAGTACAAGCTCATCATTGCAGGGAGCTACTGCCTTTAGTGGACTGGCCTGAGTGATGAACAGGCAACCTCACGTGCATTCTTTCCACAATACACACAATAGGGACACAGGTATAAAAAACCCCCCCAAAAAAACCAATACAGCGTAATATTGTTAAAGGAAATGCATTTTGGTATTGTACTCACACAAAGAATAAAAATCAAGCGCCTAAGGGTGCCTCCCAGATCTCTATGGGGGGCCTGAAGAAACCATGCCCACCCCGTCTTTGATCACTGTATATTAACCTAAATGAATTAGGTTTTTAGGTATTCACTAGGTATCGAAGTAGATGGATTAAAATGTAAATATGCAATGGTAAATAAAATATAAAATATTGTTGTCCAACGCACAGCGGGCCCCTTTTAGCATTAAATACTTGTGACACCTGGATACTCTGGACTGTGTGAATGCACAGATCATACACCAGAACGTATCTAGTACATATTTACACCATGGACCCAAAAGTTAAAGCCACATCAACAAGCCATAAAATATAAATTATACTTGGATTTTATTGACAGATCATTAAAAATTCCATTCACAGGAGACAAAAGCAGATCTTGGGCTGTTAGTGTGCTTCACCTACAATCTTAGCTTGACACGTTTCACTCCTCAAGGGTGCTTATTCAGAAGCATATGACATTGTATGAATATGAACCAGGTCCTGGATATTGGGTTGCAATTGTTGAAACACGGATCTCACAGAGGAATATCCCACACAACTTTATTTTAAATTTGTTTCCTCACTCTGATTATTTTCTCACTTCACAAGCTATACAATGACATTTAGGTGGAGGACCTACAACTACGCGCAAAGGAACAAGTGAAGAGCATAGTTTGTTGGTTATGCTAGTTGGTGTATTTATGACTGGTTGGTGTACTCAATCTGCCATTAATGGGGTTCTTGTGCATTACTGATAATTGCAGCCTAGAGGGAGTCAGCGAAACAAAGGGAAGTAAATTAGTAGTATTAGGAGGTAAAAGGATGCATTAACGGGAGACACAATGTAAAAACGTCAGGCCTCAAATTCAAACAACAGCTCGGAGTAGGAGGATATACAATTTTGCACACATTTCCATACATACCAACGGTCTCTGATATGGTGGGACTGTCCTCAATTCATATCCTTATTCCACCATTCCCTGTTTGCTTTCTGATGTTACACATCTGGGGACGTGAGTGACCAAGTACACAGCAAAGTTGGCATGAGAACATCATCGCATGCAAACGTGCTGCATAAAGTGCATTTATCCCCCTGGCATAGAGCTTCAGAATCTACACGTTTCGCCTTAAGTGTTCCTGGCTAGTGCAACAGAAGGTCCGTCAAGCGTGCATGCGTATCAATCTGTCTATCCCTCCTTATTAAGCAGGCCCACCTCTTGTGTCATATTTGACATGGCGTCATACTGGCCCACTGCCAATCACTGCCCTATTTTCATACCTTCCGATGCTGGGAGGTATGTGTTCTGCAAAAGTTTGATCAGGTACAGCATGTGTTCTTCACAAGTACCCTATCTAATCAGTGCAAAAAGGAACATAAAAAAAACATTTAAAAACCACAGTAGCACTTATTGTGGATATTGTGAGCTAAGGAAAGTTCATGTAAACATACTTATCATTTTGAGCCAAAAACCCAAGTAGTGTTGCATGACATTTTTTATATGTTTTTAATTAGGCTGTAAAAATGTTTAGGGCAGTAGTGCTGCTCACAGAGTTTATATGTTACATGCAAAGCATGAAACTCAGGCACCTTATACAATTAATGACTGATTCAGGAAAGTAAAAAGTGAACATACTTTTAAGCTTTGCCTACGCATTCATTGTATATATTATGTCAGATGCTTGAGGCATAGTGTGAAAAATGAACAGTCTTTTCATACTTGCTTAGGCATTGTTATGCTACACGTCACAGACAGTCTTAGGCAAAGTATCAAAATATTGGAACAAAAAGGGAAAAACACAAAAAAAAAAGCACAAAAGGGTCCTTCACATGGCGTCATTTTTTTACTCTGTCATACATAACATGAGACTCCAGTAACATACTAAATATCTGAACACTGCATTTGCTAGGTGCTTGCCCAATACCCTCTGCAGATAAAAAAAAAAAATAATTTAAATTAACATGGGCGATAGGATGATTATACATGACAAAACTCTACAATGTATATTAAAGTACTGTCATTTACAAAACATGTATCGGTGGCAGATTTAGGTAGGTACAACATTCATAAATCACATGAATCTGACTAAATTTTTTGATCAGACACTATGGGTACCATATAATTAGTTACGGCTCTTCTAAACCGACCACCCAAATGGATGGATGTGCAGTTGCTTTACAATGTATCCCGCAATGCACTGCATTTTCGAGGGGGTAGTTCTGACAACACCTATAGGTTTTAAACTAAAGATGAGCATGGCACAACTAGCAGTGGGCTTGTACCAGGTATGTAATTATAACTTCTGAACAGTTGACCCCAGTAACGTTTCAACTTTGCATGCAGGAGAGTGTAAAATTAGAGAGTGTAACCCACTAAAGGTAACGGTTCTTTAAATGAACACTCCAAGCACCATAACCACTACAGTGCGCTGTAGTGTTCAGAGTGCCAAGAGTACCCTGACAAATGAAATGTAAGTGTAAGTAGTTAAACTATTTACTAATGGTTTGACAACATAATTTGGGGTCTGTCGTACACCACTCATTTCATCCATTGAAAGACAGCATCAGACCGGCATCAGCTGATCACTCTCAGGTAATAAGCTTAGTCCTATATTGTCAAGTTTAGATGAATTCAGAGAGCCTCTGGTTTTCAAGGAGAAAGTGACCAGTGCCCGGTGGACCCCAGGTATGTTGTTAGACCATTAGCAACTGGCTTGACTACTTACACCTGGGTTCCCAAGGAAATACTGGCACCACAACCATAACAGCGTGCTGTAGTAGTTGTGGTGCTTAAGAGTTTTCCTTTTAAGGAATTCTAATACAATAAAATACAAAACAAATAAATAATAGTATACAGTACAGCAATGTTCAATTACAGTACTCCCAAAACTTCAGAGAAGAATTTGAATAAAATAAATCTTCAATTAGGCAGTCAAAGAAAAAAAGAAATCTGTTCATTGTAGAGATCCATTAATAAATGTAAACACTGCAACTATGCTAATGGAAAGAGATGGTTGAGGTTTAACGCTTTCAATGCTGAAGAGGCAGGAGTTTGTTTTAATGCATTGCTCACCCTTTCAAACGAAGAGAGATTAAACCCCTGGACATTATTTTAGCTGCATGACTGCAGATACTATTTCTTTCAAAAGTACAATGATGTCTGTCTTTGTCACTTCAACTATCTGTTCTTTTGCAAATCATCTCGAATTATTTGAGATGTTCTCACAGTGCTCTTTATTTCCTGATAAATTCACTCAGTGTCACTATAGTTTGTCTGTGAAAAATGTGAACGGGGCGTCTGCCAAAAGATAATGGACTTTTGTACATTAAAGGAAAGAAAAAAGATTTCATGTTAAATTACCAAACAGACGTAATGCCCTGAATAGAATAAAGCACATTACAGTTTCGATGTTGTAAAAATATGGATGAATGTCAGATTTTGTATATTAATAAGCATATACGCATTATACAGAGTTCTAGAATACATATATATTCTAAAGTATAAATATAAAAGAGGCCATGTTATTCTAATGGTAATATGTCTTACCTTTATCCTTCCCAAACTAGAAAATCTCTCTTTGTCCTCAGCAACTGCTTTGAGAATTGGCTGAGACATTCTGTTATTCTTTTTTCGGTCAGTTGGACTAGTGACGTCAATTCCACTCACTACTGCCCTACGATAAGAGGTGGATCGAAGACCCCTCCGCAGTGCTCCTGGACTGTCTGCCTCAGGTTCTGCTTCTTCACCATCTGGAGCTACCACTAACGGCACGGTGCTGGTCTCCACCATACTGCGGGTCTTCAGCAACCTTCTAGTAGACTCCATATTTTGACTACTTTGGGTGCCACCGGATTTGTTGGTCACTTTTATTTCCGAAGCTAATCCTTTGGGTATGATTTGCTGTGCACCCACTTTCAATGCAGCAGCACTATTTGTACTCAACACTATGGACTGCTTTTCCAGTGGGGAACCTAAATTAGACGGGATTCTCTGAAGAGGTTGTTTTTCATCCAAAGGAGACTTTGGCGAAAGGGGCGCAGGGTCTGAATGCAAGTAATCCGTGTCCTGTTTGGGTAGAGGTTGACTACTGTTACTAGATGTTACCATTCCATTAGATGGATAATAAGTTTGTGATCCAAAAACAATCTGTTCTTTATCAGGTGTTAAAGTAACATTGCTTGGTATCCGGCTTGAAACCATGGATTTCTGGTTTAGCGAGGTCAAGTTTCCATTGGCTGTAAAACTAATGGAGTTATTTGAAACCACCTTTAAAATCTGAGATGGGCGTCTCTGAATTGCGGCCACATTTTTATATTCCAGAGATGATAATGATGTGGATTGTGGTAGTCTTCCATTGGGAGAGTGCTGAAAAAGTTTGCCTTCAGGAGAACTTGTAATCCTCTCTGCAGGCTGGGTCAATGTAAAAGAGTTTCTGTCTTCCACTGGGAAGTCTGTAACTAACAATCCACTCGGACTCTGGTAAGACTGTGGTCTTGGTCTGGAGCTGCGACTATAATACAGTCCCTCTCCTTGGGGAGGATGGAGAGTCGATCTCCTCCACAATGGAATGAACTTGACATCACTGTTAGAAAATTCCACCTCACTTTCTGCCTCCATAGCAACCCCTGCTCATCCTCGAAAAGACATTTAAAAGAAAAACGAAGCCACTAAAATACTAACGAAATTCAGCTGTATTCCACCAACTGTCTGACATACCTGGAAAACAGAATGAGTAAGATGACTTAATGCTAAAAATTATCATTATTTATTAAGAAATGTGTCACATTTGTAATTCTACAGAGAAACCCAGCTCACTATAAAAGGGGCTCTGCATTCTTTCTACTATTCAAAACAAAAGGAGATTGTGTTTCATTCAGGTCGTTGGAGAATGCAAATGTACTTTTCCCTAACTTTAACGCAAGCCTATAAAAAAGGTCAAATGTCAAAATAGTGCTTGGATTGACAAACAGGAATAAGATAATGGCAATTGAATAAAACAAAAAATATAAAACATATCTCTGTGTACATCAATTAAGCAAGTTTTTCTTCAAATCACACTAATCTAAGTTCCATATAAGAGTTCCAAGTTAATTCTTGATAATCAGTTAAATGGCTGTTAGTGATTCTAATATGTTTTAATTGTTTTCCTTACACACCATTAGGGTAACCAGCCACTGTATAAATTTGTTGACCTTTCTCTGTCACTCAAATACATTGCAGGGCAAAAGTACACCAGCTGTTACAACTCTGACACTCATCCCCATCAGGCTGAGGATGATGGCAGTTGCACTCACATAGCTGATGTAATGAAACATAACAGCTGTCGAACTGCCTAGTTCTTGCTTAAAACAGGAGGGTTCCCCCTAACCAAACCCCCCCTCTCTCTCTCTCTCTCTCTCCCCTTTGCCTAACAGGATTACTCACTCCCACAATCTAAAACAGAAACCGCTGAATTGAATACACTCTGTAGGATAATAACACAGTTAGAATCTGGCAGTAAAAACATTAATGAAGTAAAAGATTACTTCCTGCTTTGTTCCAAACACTATGGATGTAAAATAAAACATATTTTACTATGACAGACCTTACAATAACAAACAGTAACACAACAAAACTTAATGAAAGCTGTCTCTTTGGTGCACCTTGGGAGTCCTGCTACAGGAGGGGGCTGAAGCCTCAGTGCCTGATAGCCATATGATCAGATTGGTTCCAGATATAGAAAGGCTGGTGGGACATTGCTGTACAATGCAGGGACACCAAACACATGCCCACTAAACTCGGCAGCCATACCATCCTATAACACTGCACACCTGCTATGGAAAACATGCATGGGACTTAGACAAAACTTTATTATTATTATTATTATGATGTTGGGAGGGTAACATGACATATAGACATTATACTCTTCACACTGCTAGTGACAGCAATAATCTGAATTCTTAAAAAACAAACTATAAATCATATATCAATATCAGATCAGCTGATTACTACAGGGTGAAGGTAAGGGGAGCGGGTTGTATAAAACAGCAAGGAAGCATTTAACTGTAACCTATTATAGGCATGAGATTATCCCTAAACACTGACTATGTAAACCAGATTCCATCAAGCCCAGTCTATAAGCCAATGCACAATCCTGTGAAGTATGGAAAGTGCAGTCCATGGTTTGTATAAACTTGTAGGGAGGCACATGCAGGGCAGCACTTAATTGGTTCACTTACTTCAGCCCAGTGGAGTTCCGAGAGGTGGATTTTCCCAGTGGAGTTCTGAGAGGTGGATTTGCCCAGTGGAGTTCCGAGAGGTGGATTTGCCCAGTGGAATTCTGAGAGGTGGATTTACCCAGGTTTAGAATGTAGCAGCAGAACACAATACAGAATATGAAGGTGATTGAGCTCCAGTCACTCAGTATGACAGCCCCAGCTCCACCTGACCGGGGGTGGGGGAAATAAACAGTCTCGGAGGAAAAGCATGAAGATCAGAGTCCACTTTATTCTATCCAAGTTCAATGTTGCGCATAACCATCCAGGGATCGTGTGGCAGCAAGGAAATCCACCTATAATAAACAGCAATGCGCAGCCTGTACAGGGCGGCCTCGATCTAACTATTTACTTAGTTGCTACCGGGACAGAGTTATACCTAATTCAGCGAGATACAGTCGCTAGATTCCTTTCACGGTGGGAGCGCCCCCCAGTGGCTATAATGAGTAATTCATGCCTGCTCAAACGTCAAGGGCTAGGCAGGGCATGAATAAGTTTACCTGGAGAGAAGTAAAAGTAACTATGTCCTACTGAAAACTATGTCCTCCTTTTTTTTAATTGTCCATATCCCAAATACAAAGCTGAACAAATGCTGGAATGGAAAGAATAGGTATATAGTGTCAATATGTGTTCTTTGTTTTTGTTTAATTCATGGGCTGCTGAAGATATACTAAAATAGTATTATCAATAGTATTATTACTGGCACGATATACTAAAATAATATATAAATGAAGAAGACTCCACAGGTAAATCCTGGACGAATCGATTCATTCGGGTGTGGATTAAAAGGAATTTGATTCGGATGAACCGGCAGAAACACATTTTTTTCACAAGTGTAGTGATTCCAATTTAATGGCAGAGTAAATTGAATAAGGGTGCAGGGCACGAGCTTGCCAAATCAATCAGGAAGAGTACCCTCATAATTGTCAGCCTCTTTCAGTTTCTTTTTATCAGCAGAAAAGCTGTGCGCTGAAGCTGCAGCCGACAAACCAAGTATACTAGCGCACTAGCGGACAATTGCCCCTTTCCCTCATTTGCCAGATTCCCCCGGGGTTTGTCCCTTGCCTTTCTACATGTTGATGAGAAATGTGTAGAATACCAGAGGCCTTTGTTCCATTCAATGAAATATATACAACAAGCTGGAAAAAACCAGACTAGTTGAATATGTTGCTGGAAATAATTGTACATATATTGTAATAGCTATGCAAACTGAAAAAATAGTAGTGATAGCAAATAGATAGAATAAATAGAGTCACATCTAATTCAAAGTGCAGTCTTGCCTTAATGGCTCACCTCAGAATATGTCTCTCCAATGGATACCCCTATCCTACTAAATCCTGTTGATTTGCGACTCATTCTCTATGCATTAGAGTTAGAATTATATAGCTGTATACTTTGAGAGGTTTTTTTACAGCCCTCCATAGCGGCTAAGACAATCTCACTTCGGATATTATCCATATACTGTCCCCCACTGATTAGTTAGGGGGAATCCAGTATTATACAGTCTGTATGCATATCCATTAGCTTTAGATTAGTGGGTATAATCTCTATTCACTAGAGTTATAACTGGCTGGCTTTAGCTCTGAGAGGTATATGACAATCCTCCACAGCGGCCAAGTTATATCTCTACTCCAGCTATCATTCACATGCTGTTCCCCACGTAGTTGTTAGGGTGAACTCAGTCTGGTACAGTCTGCTAATCTAAAAGCTATTTTATACGCAAAAACCAGCAGTAGCCCGGGTTATTCCCCAAAGGACCGACTGTGACTTAATCTTGAATACCCACGTCAGTTGCATGACGTCTGACCTACAACACAGATCCATAAGCCACTAGTCTTGACCTTGCATTTAGCCTCAATAAAGTCACCAGACAGTGGCTTGTGCCGGATTTAGTAGGATAGGGGTATCCATTGGAGAGACATATTCTGAGGTGAGCCATTAAGGCAAGACTGCACTTTGAATTAGATGTGACTCTATTTATTCTATCTATTTGCTATCACTACTATTTTTTCAGTTTGCATAGCTATTACAATATATGTACAATTATTTCCAGCAACATATTCAACTAGTCTGGTTTTTTCCAGCTTGTTGTATATATTTCATTGGTTCTTTCTATATTTAGGGGTTAAGCCCCAGGACATTTCTGGAGTGTCCACAAAGGTGAATATTCCCACCAACGAGACGGTCCCATTTTTGGGCCCATTCTCATAGGTGGAAATTCCTCTGTTACCTTTGTTCCATTCAGTGTTTACTAATCTTTTCAATGGATAGAACCACATGAGTGCATTGCTCTCACATACAGTGGGTGCAGTTTCTCTAATCTCTGTCTTGTATATTTCCTTATACATGAAATATGGGTGATGTAATTTTCAGAACCTAATATTTACTAGGATGAAGTCGTATCCACACACCCAGTGTGCAGTGATCCATTACACATACAGCTGGGCTCAAAAGCTTGCATACCATTGGAGAATTGGTAATATATGTACCATTTGTAAAGAAAACATGAGTGAACAGGCAAAACAAATTTCTTTTATTTCTTATGGGATTCATATTCAACTGTAGGTTATAACAGAATGGAACAATCATAAAACAAAACATGACAACAAAGAAAAACAAATGAAATAACCCCTCTTCAAATGTCTGCATACCCTTAGTTCTTAACACTGTGTATTGCCCCCTTTAGTATCAATGACCGTGTGCAATCTTTTATAATAGTTGTCTATGAGGTCCCTAATTCTTGCAGGTGGTATAGCTGCCCATTTGTCTTGGCAAAATGCTTCCAGGTCATGCAAAGTTTTTGGTCGTCTTGTATGAACCGCACATTTGAGATCTACCCAGAGTGACTGGATTATATTAAGGTCAGGAGACTGTAATGGCCACTCCAGAACATTGTCTGCCAGTATTTTCATATAACCTGCTGCATTCATCTTGCCATCAATTTTCACAAGATTCCCTGTGGCTTTAGAGCTCACACACTTCCAAAACATCAGTGAGCCAACACCATCAGTAAGCCACTTCACAGTGGGGATGGTATTCTTTTCACTATAGGCCTTGTTGACCCCTCTCCAAACATAGCGCTTATGGTTGTGACCAAAATGCTCTATTTTGGTCTCGTCACTCCAAATTACAGTGTGCCAGAATCTGTGAGGCGTGTCAAGGTGTTTTTGTTCAAATATCGTCATATTGTGCTCTTTGAAACAACCACACTGTCTTTTCCCAGAGCAGCCTGTATTTCTCCTGAGGTTTTTGTTTGTATCCGATCAATTCTTCTGGCAGTTGTGGCTGAAATCTATCTTGGTCTACCTGATCTTTGCTTGGTATCAAGAGATCCCTGAATTTTCCACTTCTTAATACGTGATTGAACAGTACTGACTGGCATTTTCAAGGTTTTGGATTTTCTTTTATATCCTTTTCCATCTTTATAAAGTTCCATTACCTTGTTACGCAGGTCTTTTGACAGTTATGTTCTGCTCCCCATGACTCAGTATCTAGCCTGCTCAGTGTATCCACGTGAGAGCTAACAAACTCATTTACTATTTATACACAGATAGTAATGTCCCGAACTATTCGCTGGCGAATAGTTCCTGGCGAACATAGCATGTTCGCGTTCGCCACCGCGGGCGAACACAAGCGATGTTCGATCCGCCCCGGGGACCTACTGTCCTCCCCCCGGCCCCCACCCCTGTGTGGTGGGTGGGGGCCATAAATCACAATGGGGGGACCTACTGTCCTCACCCCTGCCCCCATCCGTGAGCGTTGGGTGGGGCCATAAAAATAATGAGGGGGGGCCTACTGTCCTCCCCCCACCCCCACCCCCACCCCCACCCCTGCGCGGTGGGTGGGGGCCATAAAAATAATGAGGGAGGGGGACCTACTGTCCTCCCCCCCCGGCCCCCACCCCTGCGCTATGGGTGGGGGCCATAAATCACAATGGGGGGACCTACTGTCCTCCCCCCGCCCCCACCCATGAGCGTTGGGTGGGGGCCATAAAAATAATGAGGGGGGGACCTACTGTCCTCCCCCCGCCCGCACCCCTGCGCGGTGGGTGGGGGCCCTAAATCACAATGGGGGGGACCTACTGTCCCCGACCCCTGAGCGGTGGGTGGGGGCCCTAAAAAAACAATAAAGGGGGAACATACTGTCCCCCCCTGGCCCCCACCCCTGCGCGGTGGGTGGGGGCCATAAATCACAATGGGGGGGGACCTACTGTCCCACCCCTGAGCGGTGGGTGGGGGCCCTAAAAAAAAAATAAGGGGGGGGACCTACTGTTCCCCCCAGCCCCCACCCCTGAGCGGTGGGTGGGGGCCCTAAAAAAAACAATAAGGGGGGACCTACTGTCCCCCTCCGGCCCCCACCCCTGAGCGGTGGGTGGGGGCCCTATATACTAATAAGGGGGGGGCCTAATGTCCTCCCCCGGCCCCCACCCCTGAGCGGTGGGTGGGGGCCCTAAAAAAACAATAAGGGGAGGACCTAATGTCCTCCCCCCTGGCCCCCACCCCTGAGCAGCTGGTGGGGGCCCTAAATACAAATGGGAGGGGGACCCTAGTCACCCCCTCCCCCCCCCCCAAAAAAAATTATCCCCCTACCTGTCCACCTCACCCTAAAAATAATGAGGGGGGACCTTTAACTAAGAACCTGACAAAAAAAAAACTTACCATTCGATGCTTTCTTTCTTCTAAAATCTTCTTTTTTCAGCCCCAAAAAAGGCCAAATAAAAACCCATAATAAAATTCCAAAGAACTTTCCCACACTGTGTAAAATGACACAGAGCACTGTGATTGGATGGATTTCAAGCCATCCAATCACAGTGCTCTGTGTCATTTTACACAGCGTGGGAAAGTTCTTTGGAATTTTCCCACGCTGTGTAAAATGACAAAGAGCACTCTGATTGGCTTAAACCGGCCAATCAGAGTGTTCTTAGCCTAATTGCAGGGCGTGGCAAGGCTTTATAAGCCTCACCCCGCCCTGCAGAGCTTAGTCTGCGCGGAGCCCTCCATGGGTGAACATGGATAATTTTGTTTTGCGCTCTTTTTTTTTTTATTGCTTCGGTTATTATGTTTTTTTGTTTGGCCTTTTTTGGGGCTGAAAAAATAAGATTTTAGAAGAAAGAAAACATTTTTTGACAGGTTCTTAGTTAAAGGTCCCCCCTCATTATTTTTAGGGTGAGGCGGGTAGGTAGGGGGATAATTTTTTTTGGGGGGGAGGGGGTGACTAGGGTCCCCCCATTTGTATTTAGGGCCCCCACCCGCCGCTCAGGGGTGGGGGCCAGGGGGGAGGACATTAGGTCCCCCCCTTATTAGTATTTAGGGCCCCCACCCACCGCTCAGGGGTGGGGGCCGGAGGGGGACAGTAGGTCCCCCCCTTATTGTTTTTTTAGTGCCCCCACCCGCTGCACAGGAGTGGGGTCCGGAGAGGGGGAGGACAGTAGGTCCCCCCCTCATTATCTTTATGGCCCCCGCCCAGGGGTGGGGGCTGGGGGGGAGGACAGTAGGTCCCCCCCCCTCATTATCATTATGGCTCCCACCCGCCGCCCAGGGGTGGGGGCCGGAGAGGGGTTGGACAGTAGGTCCCCCCCTCATTATCTTTATGGCCCCCACCCGCCGACCAGGGGTGGGGGCCGGGGGGGGGAAGGACAGTAGGTCCCCCCTCATTATCATTATGGCCCCCACCCGCCGCACAGGGGTGGGGGCCTGGGGGGAGGACAGTAGGTCCCCCCCTCATTATCTTTATGGCCCTCACCCGCTGCCCAGGGGTGGGGGCCGAGGGGGGGAAGGAGAGTAGGTCTCTCCCCCCCCCCCTTACTATTGTGGCCAGAAAGAGTCCCTGTGGGTTTTAAAATTGGCCTGCCTATTGAAGTCTATGGCGGTTCGCCCGGTTCGCCCGGGTCGCGAACATTTGCGGAAATTCACGTTCGCGGTTTGAGAACCGAAAATGTTATGTTCGCGACATCACTATACACAGACACTAATTTCAATTTAAAAAGCCACAGGTATGGGAAATTAACTTTTAATTGCCATTTTAACCTCTGTATGTAAACTTTTGATCAAGGCCATTTGGGTGATTTCTATTATCATTATGATTTAAAAAGGAGTCAAACAACTATGTCATAATAAATGGGTCAATATGATCACTATCATTTAATCAAAGACATTTATTGCATGATCAGTTATATTTTTAAAATTAAATTTCACAATTTTTAATAATAATAATAATAATAATAATAATAATATACAAATGCAAAATATGTTACTTGTATGAAAATGTATTTCAAGGTTGTGATATATACATACAGTTGTAATCTAACCTATTCAACTTCCATTGAAAATCAGGTTTATTGTCAAAATGTACAGGCTTTCAGCCGTTTGCAAATGACAAATCAGACAAAAGCAATTGAAATAGCTCAACACAACGAATGGTTCAAGTGGTTTCCCCAAATTTAAGTGAAAATGCAATTTATAATGACTTCTCCAGTCTCAAAAATTATTCAATCCTTTCATGCCAAGGATTTTTGGTACTTAGCAGAGCACCGATTTGCAGTTATGACCTGCTGCAAACAAGATGCCGAGCCAGACACCAGCTTCTGGCAGCGTTCCTGAGGAGCCATTGGGCTTAAAGGATCACTATAGGGTCAGGAACACAAACATGTATTCCTAACCCTACAGTGTTAAAACCACAATCTAGCCCCCCTGGGCCCTTCATGCCTCCGTAAATATAGCAACATCTTACTGTATTCAAGCCTGAACCTGTAATTCTGCATGCTGTTTGACTCAGAAAAACAAGCAGTCTGCTGACAGTATCAGAAGTGGTAGCCTGATCCAATCACAGTGCCTCCCGATAGGATTGGCTGAGACTGACAAAGAGGCAGATTAGGGGCAGAGCCAGCATGATTCAAACTCAGCCCTGGCCAATCAGCATCTCCTCATAGAGATGAATTGAATCAATGAATCTCTATGAGGAAAGTTCAGTGTCTGCATGCAGAGGTAGGAGATACTGAATGTTTGGATGCATTTTAGGCAGCCATGACCCAGGAAGGATCTCTAACAGCCATCTAAGGAGTGGCCAGTGAAGTTATCACTAGGCTGTAATGTAAACACTGCATTTTCTCTGCAAAGACAGTGTTTACAGCAAATAGCCTAATGGTAATGATTCTACTCACTAGAACAAATTCAATAAGCTGTAGTTGTTCTGGTGACAAAGTTCTAGTTTTGTTTCATTGCTCCACAGAACAAAATCCCAAAACATCTGTGGCTCATTTATATTGAGGCATATTGGAGCCAACCTTTCTCGTGCTGTTGGTCAATAGTTCTGGCATGGAAACCCTGTGCATTTATTGCCTTATTGTGCTCACTGAAACCTCGGTGCCTGTTGCCACCAAATCTTGCTGCAGATCTTTTGCAGTTACTTAAGGGTTTTGCACAACCTACCTTCTCAGAAATCTGGTTGCAGCCATTGATAGCTTATTTTTCTGCCCCATCCAGGTAGTGTAACCACTGTTCCTACAACTTTGAACTTGCAAACTATGCTTCCAACCAGGGGCGTAACGAGAAACCTAAGGCCCCCGGTGCAGGAATAGCTTAAGCCCCCCACCCCCCAGCACTATATAGCAGAGATAGACATTAGGTAGATCCTCAACTGCTGTACAAATTCCATGATGCTTTGACAGCTGTGTATCTTCTATTTACCCATCCTTCTAGAGTTCTATCTGTGAATGTAGGGATGTTTTTGTATGGAATATATGTGTGTGAATGTTTGTTTATATGTATATAATGATGATGTTTTAATCCAGGGGATCTGTTTGTGTGTAGTGTTGGTATTTTAATCAGGGGTGTGTGTATTGTTGGCATTGGAGTGCAGGAAGTGTGCGTGTGTTTTTTTGGTGATTGCATGCATATGTGTATATACAAATACATATGCACTGCCACACACATACAGGGGCCCATTGCCATACACAGAAGCATGCACACACTGCCATATAGACATATATATATATATATATACACACAGATATACTTCAAGAGATATACACACAGATTGACACACATCCACAGTAACAGTGACACATACTGACATACAAAACACAAATGAGAAACTCCACTCAATCCCATCACTCTGATCCAGGGTACAACCAAACCAGGACTCGGCACCAGGTCCCAAATACAATATGCATTAAGTATAAAGAGGTTCAGGAACTCCAAGGTTCAGAAAGCCCAATATCACACAGCATTTTGACCTACACAGTCTTCGACAAGCTTGAGATATAATGTATGGGGGCTCTTAGATTGACAGGGCCCATTATAACCATTGATCAATTTACCCAATGTACCACATTGACTGATTACTGTCATCCGTCAACACAGCAATCATCACATGCATCATGTATCTGGTTTCTGCACCTGCACTGAAAGGGACAGCATAACCTTAGGGAATCCATACCATCATGTTTAAAGAAATATTTGTGTGGTTTATCATGTTTGACAAAGTAAAACCCTTGGATCAATTTATCAGTCCAACTTTGTAGAGTACAGAACAGCAAACAGATGTTACTGTGTTTTGAACAGATGTGTTTTGTATTTATGCTAATGTAAAATTTGAGTGTCTCATTTGCCCTAATTAGTGAGCTGATGAAATGTTAATTCCATCATGAGACACAGAAGTAGGCAAAAGAACAACAGACATACTCAGAAAAAAGAGGATTTTTCCAGACTACCATTTTTTTTAAGCTTAAACTGATATCAAGGTCAGACAAAAGTTTAAAATATGTTTTGAACAGCATTTTTCAAAGAAAGACTGTCAAACTGGATAATTTGCTAGGACGTTATTCTTCAATAATGACAATGGCATACATTCTTTAGTAAAGTAATTTGGAATACTTAAATAATAAATAATTTATTTCTAAATGTTTTTATATTAATAATATGTTGCAGAAAATGATGTTATAATATGTCATATATATATATGATAAGATATTGTGCTTGATATGTTGGGTCAGAGGCCTCTTATTGAAATTTTAATGAATTTCTTCTTCTAGAAATTAGTAGAAAATAACATCTATATTAACATTTATAATATTAAAGGGACACTCCACTGTCCAAATACAAAGAAAAAATAAATACCTAAATCACTGTTTAGCAGGTTTATCCCAAATGAAAACATGCATCCATTTAATTATGCATTTATTCATTTGGGGGGGATATTTAAATCTAGCTTGCAAATGTTGCAGATCTCTTGTCTAAAGTCTTTGCAAGCTCTCCCCTTCTAACCCTGCCCAGACTTTATGTGATTGTCCAATCACAGACTTCCTCATGCAGCTCAATGAGATGTCTTTGCAAGGCAGGTGATCTGGGCAATTGCTGCCTCTTGAGATTAGCTTCACTGAGCTAACCAAACCAGGAAGTAACAGGACCGGTTGTCTGATGCAGAGTCAGGTATGTGTAATGAAGATAAAGGGAAACTATAGTGCCCTCCTCCCTCCCTGTGGTGCAGAAGGGGCTTTGGCATTGGCTTGGCATCTGCCTTTGCTCCTAACACACAGACCCATAGGAAAGCATTGTATAAGCATATGCATAGCGTGAGGACATCCAATGTCAGTTAGGCGGCCAAAAGTCACCTAATGACACAGAAGTCTCTCTAGTGGCTGTCTGGAAGACAGCCACTAGAGGTGGGGTTAACCCATAAAGGTAATTATTGCAGTTAATTAAAAATACAATAATTACCTTTCCATGGTTAGTGAACCTGGGAATATGCACCCTGACCACTTCAGTGAGCTGAAGTGGTCTGGGTACCTATAGTGTCCATTTCATTTATTAAAGTGCAAGTTTGTGAAATCTGCACTTTTTGCAAAATGAAAAAGAGAACACACTCTTTACACAAGGACACACTCTTCACATATAAAACACTTCAGCAAGCTGAAGTGCTTTAGGAGTCTAGGGAGCCCCTTTAAAGCAGAGGTGGGGAACCTTCGGCCCTCCAGATGTTTTGGACTACATCTCCCTTGATGCTTTGCGAGCATTATGGCTGTGAGAACATTATGGGAAATGTAGTCCAAAATATCTGGAGGGCCGAAGGTTTCCCACCCCTGCTTTAAATGAACACTATAGTTTAGGAATTCAAAGCTGTTTTCATAACACTATAGTGTCAATCTGCCCCCTCTGCTCCCCCTCCCTTGCGCCACTCCTGGCAGTTAAAAGATTTAAAACCTTTTAACTACTTACCTGATTCCAGCATTGAAGTACCATGTCTGCCTCCTCCAACATCAGTGCCGAAGGACATACGCATTACGCTTTCCCCATAGGAAAACATTGAATTAATGCTTTACTATAGGAGATTTAAAGATGATGAAAGTCCTCATGCAAAGCATGAGTATTTCCAGCCTTGTTTAACTGAGTCAGTCAAGATGACTGCAGCCATGGAGGCGAGGCGGAATAACAGCTGGACACTATAACGTAAGGAATGTTTGTGTTCCTACACTATAATGTTCCTTTAAAAACTACAGGTAGCACAATATATTTCCCTGTACTAGAACTTCTAAATTCACTGGCATTTAAAGAATTATCAAATCCAATCATATATTTTATGTCACCAAGTAAATTAAAGGAAATAGCCAGTTAGGCCAAATAAACATTGCTCTGTGATGGGTCATTATGACTAAGATAATGTTTTTAAGACATTTTGTGTACACAGCTGTAATCATTAGATATTAAGTCATAGGATACACACCTTAAATAGTTTATGCAGGCTTCCCCAAACTCCGGCCCTCCAGATGTTGCTGAACTACAACTCCCATGATTCTCAGACCATCTATTTCATTCATAGAATCATGGGAGTTGTAGTTCAGCAACATCTGGAGGGCCGGAGTTTGGGGAAGCCTGGTTTATAGTATGTGATATTAGCTATGCAGTAGACTTGTGCACAAATCCCTTTCAACTACATTGAACAAATCAAATGCCTGATAAGCTATGGCCGAACGAATCGATTAGTTTGTCTATAGATTGACAGGCATTTCATTGATTCACGGCAGTTGAAATGGATTTATGTACAAGTCAACTATGCTATGTACTAAAAGGTAGTGTAATTAAAATGTTAAAAAAACAACCTGAGGTGCCGAATTAGCACTGGTTCTTCAATTTCCAGCCATTTTAAACCTTTTGTTAACAAGTTCAGAAACTGAAAACAGAGTTCAGATCAATTGTTTTGTGTCACACATATTTCTTGGTGGCCATGTGGAGAAGACATTATCTGGTCTTAAATGAACCAAATATATCTGATGGATTCAAGACATGGTAGATTAGAATGAAACATACACATGTGAGTTTTATAATTAGACAGATTCACTTTTATTTAATATAAACTGCAATCGTTCAAGTAACATGGAAAATTGGAACAATGTTTTTACAAGGTTCTAATACGCAGCTAAGATGTACATATTAGTAAGGAATGTTACCTGCTTGCAAAGAATTTATAATTGGTGCACACAGAGGATGTAAAGAGTGGTTCAGCAAAAATATGTGAAAAATGGTAGCAGCAGCATAAAAAAGTAGAAAGACATTTTGCATTTCTAACTCAAAACCATGAACCTTCAAATTCACTTAATGCTGTACACTAATCACCAAACTGCAGTAAAATAAACACCACATTGTAAAATTCAGAGTAGGAATTACTCTCCAGATTAATTCTTCTCCGACTTGGCTTACACCATAGTATAGTTTGCAACTCTTTATGAGGTTTATATATTGAATATTGAATATATTGGTGATTAACCCCTGTAACGGAACTCCCCGTAATCCGACCGAGTACCTTCCGTTGATGGACGCTTCCTAGCTTGCGCCGAGGACCACAAGCACCGCACCGGACACCACAACCACCGCAGACTCCACAACCGCCGTAGCTTAACTGGAGTCTCGCCGTCTTCTTTCCACCCTGGATCAGCTTCTGTCCTCCAGGACCGTGTGGGAAAGACCTCTTCCTTCCACCCTGTATGAATCTCCAGCATCCATGACTGTGTGGGGAGCACCTCTCCTCCAGGAGAGCTTGGTGATTTAAAGCTCAAGGGAGTATGCAGAGCATAGCAATCCCCAGTGTGATTATAGCAGTTCCCTCCAATCACGAGACAAGACTACGTGTTGAGGGCCAAGAAGATCTGTTTTAATTAGCACCAAAGGGCTTTCTTTTATGCAGGTTTTACACATGCAGTACCGCCCACAGGGTTTTGTAGAACAACCAATCAAAACATTACAACACAGCTAAACACTCCCATTCATTCCAGCAGAAACCCTCCCTCTGCCTGTGATACAATTATCTCAACACAATAGACTAAATTAATTATCACAGGCAGAAAATATACAGTTTTTACACAATATTCATAACTTTAAAAGTATACATCACATTCACATAAAATTTTTCGGAATCAGCATACTTCAAATACAAACATATGTCAAAATCATTCAAATTGGTCCAGTGGTTCAAAAGATAGATGGAAGTCCTTTTCGACCTACTGCAAGCATGGCTTGGGTGTGGTAAGCCAATTATCTCCAGCATACAGAAAATATCTCTATTCACAACAACAGCAAAAATACACAAAAATACATAATGCCGATCATACTGAATAGAACCCCCACATTCAACCTATCACCAGATAGCTTGGATCTGAGTGCTCAATATATCCGAACAGCGCTCAGATCCCATGAACCCAGTCAAATCACCATGGGGTGTAAGTCTAGCAAGGGCTTATGAGAGATTGAAGAGGGACAAAGCAGCCAGTTTAAACTAGTCTGGCAGTGTCCCTGGGACAACGTCCTGCTGGAGAACAATGGGACAGGAAAAGGCACATTCTCCCATGCAAACAAAGAGCAGAAAAAGTGTTTCAAAATCCCATAAGCCCAAATAATATTTTTAGAGGACACA
>NC_086318.1:104602811-104617811 GCF_036172605.1 Pelobates fuscus | reverse complement strand
ATGATAACATTATACAAATATATTCGGAGCCAATACAAACCATTGTGTGGAAATCTATTCACAAACCGGACTTTACATAGGACACGAGGTCATGCGTTCAGACTGGAAGAAAGAAGATTTCGTCTAAGGCAAAGGAAAGGTTTTTTTACTGTAAGAACAATAAGGATGTGGAATTCTCTGCCTGAAGAAGTGGTTTTATCAGAGTCCATACAGATGTTCAAACAGCTACTAGATGCATACTTGCAAAGACAGAATATTCAAGGATATAATCTTTCAATGTAGGGTAATAACTGCTTGATTCAAGGATAAATCTGACTGCCATTCTGGGGTCAATAAGGAATTTTTTGTCCTAGCTTGTTGCAAAATTGTGCTTCAAACTGGGGTTTGTTTTTTTTTTTTTTTTTTTTTTTTCTCTTTTGGATCAACAGCAAAAAACAGGTGTGAGGAAGGCTGAACTTGATGGACGCAAGTCTCTTTTCAGCTATCTAACTATGTAACTATGTAACTATGTGAAAATGGGTAACTTTGTAGTGTAACAGTGTAAGCTGTGAATGGTTTTCTGTTAAAGAGTTCGTTCCAGACCGTTTGCTTACCTCGTGCAGTCTGTGATTGTCACAGGAAGCCATGTGCTTTTGGCATCCAGCTGAAATCGCTAGTCACACACGTGCAATGATTATGGCCAAGTCACAATGCAAAAGTCAGAAGATAAAGAGGTTTCTTAGTATTTGTCACAGATACACTTTTTAAAACATTTGAAATCACGGCACACGAGCCGTAAACTTTTTATTAGATATATAGATATATAGAGATAGAGATCTATATCTCCATTCAGTAGCTAATTTATCTTTACTTTGATTTGTGCAGCAACCATTTATTGATTTCGAGTTTAGTGCACATAGAAAACATGCAATATTGGTCTATTAGAAAACTATATATTTACAATGGTTTGAAAACTAATAATAAAAATCAGATAATTGGTGGTAAAGGCTACAGACATTTTTCCCCAAAGCAACAGAGGGAAGCAGGAATATAGAAGATTAACAAACTAAATAAATACAATACAACCGCTGCACTTCTGCTGTAAGGTGACTTTATTGCTCACGATGCCCTAGATGTGCTTATGTGCACTCATTAGAAACATTCTGTCCGCACACTTGCCATTTTCTCCAACAGTGCTGCACAAGCTATGTAGGGACAAATAACAGATATTGCCTAACAAAGGCTCACAGAAGATACATATCTTAGACATTCCAAATCTGTTCCTAGAAATGGAATTCTGAAGTGAAATATAGTTTGCACTAGGATGTCCAAGCCTGGATACCCCACAAAGTTTTTCCATTACTACTAGACAGCCTGCATATAATCAGTGAGGGTGTACAGTCCAGTAAAGGGGGGACTTTTACTAAAAGATGAAGGAATGAATCAATCTAATGCATTTCGTGCCCACACAGGCACTAAAACAGGTCGGACTGATTCATTCCTTCACCCTGCAAACCTTAAGAGAGATGTTGTTTCAAAAAAGATTCACCTCTATTTTTTCCTAACTTTCTGTGGATTGAGACCTTATTTTTCTCCTGAGAAGAAATCCAGGTTTTCAATGTAATTCTAGCGTAACCCCTTAAGGACACATGATATGTGTGACATGTCATGATTCCCTTTTATTCCAGAAGTTTGGTCCTTAAGGGGGTTAAGCAGCTACAAGGCCTGCATGTGCCTCTCCTGGTCTTAAAGAACACAATATTGCTTTATTATTCAGAGTGGAAACTTTACCTCCAGTAAATTTTACTTTTTCAAATTCTTAGACTGGATGTTGCCACTGTTCTAACCAGTCAATGTTATATGAAACATGCCAAGTTTCAAGTAACAAAGCAGACATTATGTAACCCCATTTTTAAAAGCACACTTTAAGAACCACAATAGCATGTTTTAGTAGTTTTGGTACTAGGACTGCCCTTGCCACCCCCCCTCCTCCTCCCAAATGAGACTACTTCCACTGAAGGGGTTCTAGGACACTAATGACATTATAACCACTAGTGCATGCTGCAGAAAAGTTATTTAGGCATTGGTTAAGGTGTGCATACCACAAAGAACTTGCATGGCTATGGAAAGCACAGAAGCCCATAGGGACATACACTGAATAATAGGGGCATATAGCTGAAGTATGCTTGTAAACTGCTTGACTTATAATGAATAGTAATGGACTAGGGCTAACCTTGACATCATAAAATGTTTCAGGACTACATTTCCCATGATGCTCAGCTAGTTTTTAGACTCTAAAAGGTAGCTAAGCATCATGGGAAATGTAGTCCAGAAACATTTTATGGTGTCAAGGTTAGCCATCACTGGACTAGGGCAACTTGAACAAAAATCCCTTGCATCATTAAAAAAAATAAAAAACACAAATATGAAGAAATTACTTCTTGCATTTTTTTTGTAACAAGGGTTTACAGTGAATTACATATCTTACTTTGGCTTAACATATATACTAGATTTTCAATTACACCGATAGCTTAAAGAGAAACCTTCCAAAGTCCAGATCAAGAAATGTTTTTTTCCCCTTAGTGACCCAAAATGATGCACATAACAGTTTGTTCAATTTATATGGCTTTATTTTCTGTTGTAACAGAAATATACTCAGAATTATGCAAGACATCTTTACTCAACTCTGGGGCCATAATGAATGTGTCTGACAGAAAAAAGGGGGACTTGCAAGGGTACGATTTAAGTTGCTGACCCAGGAGTCTTGGACACTTATCTCAGTCAGAAGTTACAGTTTAACAGCGGACCCAGTTTATAACGAGGAATTGTAACAGTCTCCCTAATTGCATCAGTAAGTCTAACAAGCCATTTGTGAGTTATTATAAAGTTCATGACTACCAGTATAATTGGAAAACATACTTCTGGTTTACCAGTCAAACTGTACTGTGAACTCTTCACATACAACCCAAACAGCTGAAATCATGACGTTTGTTCAACCAATGAAAGGACAAACCAGGATGGACTTAAATTTCCTTACCGCATGTTTTACACATCTGGTAAACAAAAATGTTGCAACAAGGTTGTTTCAAAAATCATGGACAAACCAACAGAGACTCCGTATTTAAGTGGCAGTAACCTGTAATAGTACAAAAGATTTAAAGATCTCCCCCCGAATGAACCTCAGCAGGAAACTTTGCAAGCAAAGAGCTCTCTCTACTTTTTACAGTTGCAGAGGCAATTGCAGATCTGGGGATGGGATGGGGAAAGCGCAAATAGGGCAATTGACTCTCTCCCCCCATCACCCATAGAAAAAACCCAAAAGTAGGCAAATTAATAAATAATTCATAATCAGTGCAGCCATGGTGTGCCACTTTTTTGTCAACTGAGAGTCAGCTGTGAGTAGGAGATATAGTACATATTAGCACCGACATTCTCTACAGGCATGACTACTAGAAGCAACAACAGAGTTGAGCTGCTTTAGTCAGTCAGTCTACTGGGTCCTTGCCTTTCCCAAGGCAGTCTAGGTTCCCTAAGCAATATACTGGCACTGTAATTTTCTTAAAGGGCACCTGTCCCAAACAACTTACGTTCATTAGACCAAACACACAGTTGTATCTATACACTGTGCTAGCAGTTTTGCTAGCAAATGTACGGATTAGGAGAAAAACCTATTTAAAAAATGGCTTTACTCCCAGATCATAGTTGAGGTAAAGGGGTTAATGGCAAGCGTAAAAATGAATTAGGTAGAGCTGCAAAAACTAAAAACAAGTCATCGCTATTGAGATTTATGAAAGAACAGAAGTGAATAACTGTAAGCATAGGAAATGCACTCGTAAAGGGGCTAACCCTAGAGAAACTACAGAAGTAATAGAAGGAAAAAAAGAGAGAAAATGAGTGCCCTAGAACAATTAAAGGACCACTCTAGGCACCCAGACCACTTCAGCTTAATGAGGTGGTCTGGGTGCCAGGTCCTTCTAGGGTTAACCCATTTTTTCATAAACATAGCAGTTTCAGAGAAACTGCTATGTTTATGAATGGGTTAAGCCTTCCCCCTATGTCCTCTAGTGGCTGTCTCATTGACAGCCGCTAGAGGCGCTTGCGTGCTTCTCACTGTGATTTTCACAGTGAGAGCACGCCAGCGTCCATAGGAAAGCATTATGAATGCTTTCCTATGTGACCGGCTGAATGCGCGCGCAGCTCTTGCCGCGCGTGCGCATTCAGCCAACGGGGAGGAGAAGAGGAGGATCGGAGGAGGAGAGCAGGAGGAGATCTCTCCGCCCAGCGCTGGAAAAAGGTAAGATTTAACCCCTTTCCCCTTTCCAGAGCCGGGCGGGAGGGGGTCCCTGAGGGTGGGGGCACCCTCAGGGCACTCTAGTGCCAGGAAAACGAGTATGCTTTCCTGGCACTAGAGTGGTCCTTTAATATATAACCTTTAATAGTATAGTTAAAAACAGTGAATAGATAAATCTCAACCTGTTTATATGCAACCATTATTGGGGCATCAGTCCACACCATACATTTATACATATATATGCTTGTATAGTGCCAGTGCAAAATTGCATTTTGCATATAGTATCAAATGGAGGATACTGAAAACTTTTGAACAGGACCTCCTTACTTACAACTATTAGGTTAAGATTTATCCTAGCAACTTTGAGGCTTAACTATCTAGCAGACATACTTCCGGTTACAGATCTAGTGGAAGTTGTTAGTCTCCCTATATTGACACTTGTTACTAATAGCTTGGCATTGTTGCCAGATTTTTAGGTATCTGTTGTGACATAGGATGATGGTCAGTAGTGACTAGGGTGCTGACAATTGTTTTTGTTCAGTGCTAATATGTACTATATCTCCTACTCACAGCTGACTCTCAGTAGACAAAAAAGTGGCACACCATGGCTGCACTGATTATAAATTATTTATTAATTTGCCTACTTTTGGGTTGTTTCTATGGGTGAGGGGTTGGGGGGAGGGGGGGAGGAGGGGGAGAGAGAACAAGTCAATTGCCCTATTTGTGCTTTCCCCATCCCCAGATCTGCAACTGCCTCTGCAACTGTAAAAAGTAGAGAGAGCTCTTTGCTTGCAAAGTTTTCTGCTGAGATTCATTCGGGGGGAGATCTTTAAATCTTTTGTACTATTACAGGTTACAGCCACTTAAATACAGAGTCTCTGTTGGTTTGTCCATCATTTTTGAAACAACCTTATTGCAACATTTTTTGTTTACCAGATGTGTAAAACATGCGGTAAGGACATTTTCTTTCTATTGAGATTTAGTGACGGGAGCCGTGAGAAAATTAATAAAGCCCTCGCCACTTAATGCCGTGCAGATACCATAGTTAAGGGTGAATGGGAAGTAACTTAAAAGCATTTACAATGTCTGTTTAACTGAGCCAGGCCCCTGTACCAGCCGCCAAAATGGCATTGTCTTTAGTGGTATATTGTAAGGAAAATTCTTCGGATGGAATGAGGGAATTAAGGTGGGGTATAGTGGAGGAATGTGGTGCCGATAAGTCAATGATAAGTCTGGGTTTAAGTGAAGTTTTCCCCGTAACCACCCCGATGGGGTTGGTTCTCCAAGATGTGAAAGGTGGGGAGACAAAAGGCCCCAACAAAACCCTTGCTCTACTTCAGATCTCATCAGTGTACACACTAACTCTGGGTCATTTAAAGTGGTTTGCAAATTGTTGCATTCTAGTGTACCGGTTGGCAAGTGTACTAAACCCGTGTGGAACACCTCATACAGACCTTCGATGATAAATTTAACCAAAGTGAGGGATGGTGTTGCAACAGAAACAGAAAGTGCTGCCAATAACGTGACGTTGATGCCAGTGTGGTAAGATTTAGGGAAACTTTATTTGGGTACATGGATTTTGTATGAGCCCGGAAACAATGGGAACACACGTGTAATAATCCACAAAAACTAAAAACCTCAATTTGTGATTTGCCGCAAAAGATTATGTCCCTACCAAGCTTATCCTTCAGGATTCTGGTAGGCCTAGCCAGGTTTGGGACAGAGTGACCCTGAACAATTTCTGCCGTATTAGTGCAGAAGTAAGTCATATGTGCGGTAGATGCACATACTGCCCAAGCCGGGGGTCTGAGGCCTGCAAAGTGTCTGCAGAATAACTCAGTGTCCAGCTTACTCCAATTTATGCTGTAATTGAACGGAGTCAGAGGTGCAGCCACTTTTGCAGTACCACTGTATTTGTGCCCCAGATCCAACAGCTTGTGCATATACATGTCAAATTCCTCTCTCTTCTCAAGATACACCAAGCAATATACATCCCTATAAATCCCGAAACCCAAAACCCAATACAAATTCAGGAATAGATAGCTTTAATTCCACCTGGGGTCTCTTGCCCTTAGAACTACGAAAATGTCCCCATACGCCAATGTCCTGTTCTCAAGAACAACCTGGGAGGCAATGACAAGTGAGACCAGATTAACGTCTTTGCCTTCCAGAATGTATTTTTTAAGATGAGCTGGGACCATGTGCGAGGGGTTGATACTCTCAGGGACTTTAATTGATGGGAAGAGTATTACCGGGCATGACAGCCATTCCTGCATTATTAGAAGTAACAGGGGAAGTGACTGCTCCTCAGGAATATCAGGAACTTAAGACATAACGGAAAATATAGATGCAACTTGATTACTATTCTGAGATAAAGTGGCCAGGTACTGGCAGGCTAGCTAGATGCCAAGTGGCGAAGAATTATGCTATTGAAACGAGACAGAGGAGTCCCTACTAATTGCCTAGCGGCGTGAGGGGCTACCTATGCGTTGGCCCGAGGGGAGATTGAGGCCACCGAAACATTGTGGCGGGGTGGCGGACTCTCGGTGATAAATAAAGCGTAAGATAGAATGGGAGTGACATGGGAGGCCCTCTCTTTGCGACCATGTGAGGCAGCTATGATTTGGGACGTAACCCTCAGAGTATAAGGATGGGTGTTGGCCTCGCAGGACCACTAGCTTATGGATTAAGACCAGAAACAGAAAGTTGGACAACCTAAATCTCAGAAAGCCAGTACCACTCTAATATAGAAAAGGTACGGGGTTATGACATCGTACCTGATAAAGGTAGAGTCCGGCTGATACGAAGCAGGAAAATATGAACGAGAGGGTGGCTGTAGATGACGTGCTGCGACCTATAGACGGTATGTGAATGAGTATTTGTGCGTATAGATATATGTTAGTGGGCCAGATCATGGGCCCGAATTAAAATAAAGGAACCTACCAGATACTATTGGTGAGCAGTGAGAATATGACCGAGGCAGATGACGGGTTTGTCGTGCATGTAAAGCAACCGTCTGTATGACCAGGGCACCTAAGGAAAGCGAAATGTCAATGCCCACTAAATACTTAGTTATAGTAGTAAAACCTAACATAGTAATTTACCCACATTACTAACCTAATAAGGCAAATATTTTGACAAAGTTGTGGTGCCGATAAATCAAAGTGTTTGAAAACCATAAGCTTAATTCCTGTAATGAAACCTGTGGAAACAACATCATGACAAAATTCAGCTATATATACCGTATATACTCGAGTATAAGCCGAGGCCCCTAATTTTACCCCCCAAAACTGGGAAAACATATCGACTCGAGTATAAGACTAGGGTGGGAAATGCAGCAGCTACTGGTAAATTTCTAAATAAAATTAGATCCTAAAAAAAAATTATATTAATTTAATATTTATTTACAGTGTGTGCATATAATGAATGCAGTGTGTGTGTGTGTGTGCGTGTGTGATGCAGTGTGTGCATATAATGAATGCAGTGTGTGTGTGTGTGTGCGTGTGTGATGCAGTGTGTGCATATAATGAATGCAGTGTGTGTGTGTGTGTGCGTGTGTGATGCAGTGTGTGCATATAATGAATGCAGTGTGTGTGTGTGTGTGATGCAGTGTGTGTATATAATGAATGCAGTGTGTGTGTGTGTGTGATGCAGTGTGTGTATATAATGAATGCAGTGTGTGTGTGTGTGATGCAGTGTGTGTATATAATGAATGCAGTGTGTGTGTGTGTGATGCAGTGTGTGTATATAATGAATGCAGTGTGTGTGTGTGTGTGTGATGCAGTGTGTGTATATAATGAATGCAGTGTGTGTGTGTGTGTGTGATGCAGTGTGTGTATATAATGAATGCAGTGTGTGTGTGATGCAGTGTGTGTATATAATGAATGCAGTGTGTGTGTGATGCAGTGTGTGTATATAATGAATGCAGTGTGTGTGTGATGCAGTGTGTGTATATAATGAATGCAGTGTGTGTGTGTGATGCAGTGTGTGTATATAATTAATGCAGTGTGTGTGTGATGCAGTGTGTGTATATAATGAATGCAGTGTGTGTGTGTGTGTGTGTGTGTGTGTGATGCAGTGTGTGTATATAATGAATGCAGTGTGTGTGTGTGTGTGTGTGTGATGCAGTGTGTGTATATAATGAATGCAGTGTGTGTGTGTGTGTGTGTGTGATGCAGTGTGTGTATATAATGAATGCAGTGTGTGTGTGTGTGTGTGTGTGTGTGTGTGATGCAGTCTGTGTATATAATGAATGCAGTGTGTGTGTGTGTGTGTGTGATGCAGTGTGTGTATATAATGAATGCAGTGTGTGTGTGTGTGTGATGCAGTGTGTGTATATAATGAATGCAGTGTGTGTGTGTGTGTGATGCAGTGTGTGTATATAATGAATGCAGCGTGTGATGCAGTGTGTGTATATAATGAATGCAGCGTGTGATGCAGTGTGTGTATATAATGAATGCAGCGTGTGATGCAGTGTGTGTATATAATGAATGCAGCGTGTGTGTGTGTGATGCAGCGTGTGTGTGTGTGATGCAGCGTGTGTGTGTGTGATGCAGCGTGTGTGTGTGTGATGCAGCGTGTGTGTGTGTGATGCAGCGTGTGTGTGTGTGATGCAGCGTGTGTGTGTGTGATGCAGCGTGTGTGTGTGTGATGCAGCGTGTGTGTGTGTGTGATGCAGCGTGTGTGTGTGATGCAGCGTGTGTGTGTGTGTGTGTGTGATGCAGCGTGTGTGTGTGTGTGTGTGTGATGCAGCGTGTGTGTGTGTGTGTGTGTGTGTGATGCAGCGTGTGTGTGTGTGTGTGTGTGATGCAGCGTGTGTGTGTGTGATGCAGCGTGTGTGTGTGTGATGCAGCGTGTGTGTGTGTGTGTGATGCAGCGTGTGTGTGTGTGTGTGTGATGCAGCGTGTGTGTGTGTGTGTGATGCAGCGTGTGTGTGTGTGTGTGATGCAGCGTGTGTGTGTGTGTGTGATGCAGCGTGTGTGTGTGTGTGTGATGCAGCGTGTGTGTGTGTGTGTGATGCAGCGTGTGTGTGTGTGTGTGATGCAGCGTGTGTGTGTGTGTGTGATGCAGCGTGTGTGTGTGTGTGTGTGATGCAGCGTGTGTGTGTGTGTGTGATGCAGCGTGTGCTCGCGTTGCAGCGTGTGCTCGCGTTGCAGCGTGTGCTCGCGTTGCAGCGTGTGCTCGCGTTGCAGCGTGTGCATTTTTATTATTTTTTTAACATTATTATTTTACATTTTTTTGTTATAATATTTTTGATTATTATTATTATTTAATATTATTTTATTTTATTACTATTATTTTTTTTAGTCCCCCCTCCCTGCTTGATACATGGCAGGGAGGGGGGCTCTCCTTCCCTGGTGGTCCAGTGGCGTTGGCAGTTCAGTGGCGGGGAGGGGGGCTGGCAGAAAGCACTTACCTCTCCTGCAGCTCCTGTCAGCTCCCTCCTCCTCCGCGCCGGTCCGTGCAGCTCCTGTCAGCTCCCAGTTTAAGTCTCGCGAGAGCCGCACTATGACCCCGCGGCTCTCGCGAGACTTACACTAGGAGCTGACAGAGGTGCTGAACGGACCAGCGCGGAGGAGGAGGGAGCTGACAGGAGCTGCAGGAGAGGTAAGTAAACGCTCTGCAGCCCCCAGTCTGTATTATGGCAATGCAAATTGCCATAATACAGACAATTGACTCGAGTATAAGCAGAGTTGCGGTTTTTCAGCACAAATAATGTGCTGAAAAACTCGGCTTATACTCGAGTATATACGGTAGATATATTAAAGCAGTCTAAATTATATACTAAAAAAGCCACAATTCATAAGCACCTAATTATAACTGTAATTTCCTGGCTAATCATGGCAGCATATACACATTGGTTAGCTCCTCCCCTACAGCCGATAGGACAGGAAAACCACCAAGGTTTTAAAAGGAGGCTCCATCCCTAAGGTCCTCAGTCTTTTTCCTGTCCTAAGGCCCTTAGGACGTGAGCAATTTGCTCCCTTTACTTACGGACACGTATGTTTTTTTTATCTTCATTACTTTATTTGCCTGTTTTACTGTAGTACATTATGCAGTTGTGCTTTTATGCTGTGATGCATTTAAGCTTTGATATCTTTAAACTAGTGCATTATACAGCTGTACCTTATTTTTAAGATTGTGGTACATTATGCGGTTGTGCTTTTGCTAGGAAGCATTTAACCCCTTAAGGACCAAACTTCTGGAATAAAAGGGAATCATGACATGTCCCACATGTCATGTGTCCTTAAGCGGTTAAGCGGTGTTGCATTTAAGCTGTGTGTCATTTAAAACTGTTTCATTTAAATTTGCATTTAATACTTTTGCATGTAATACCGCAAGTCATATGAAACTGCAGTACATTTGGAAAACTGCAGTGCATTTGGAAAACTGCAGTGCATTTGAAGACTGATATATTTTAAAACTGTGATACATTTTGAAAACTGTTACCTTTTATATCTTGAGGCCTTTAGACTGTGGTGCTTTTAAACTTTGACTTTTTGCACGTGGTTGCCTTTCCAATTCCCTTGCAGGCACTTTTGTTATCTATTTTGCTTCCCCTCGGTCCCAGTGATTTATTCCCAGTACCCTGGGTGTTTAGGGGCCATGTAGGCTTCAGACAGAGTCCTCTCCCTGGTCTCTAAACAGCAAACACACTCGGAATAGGCCCACATGTGTGCAGTTTGTGCCTAATACAGATGACTTGCATTGTGGGAATACAAGTTGTGGCAGCCATCTTGGATAAGGGCAATTGCCAGAAAGTGCCTAAAATAAAGGGAAAATTACAGTAAACATACCACACTTATTGGTAAGTATTTGCAGGGTCTCCAGACATGGATAAGTGCTGTCTTCAGCCTGTTTTAAAGCGGTTTTGCTGGTTTCTTATAGAATTTAACAGTGCACATTTTTTCTTAATACTTTACTACAGGTAATATTTAGGTATTATTATTTGTCAGGTGTCTGATTCTTCACCAGGAACTGGTTATGAGGAGAAAACAGTGGAAGGAATCGGTTATGCACTGACTTCCTCCAGAAGGTTGTCGCTTCAGCATGACCTATCACTGTGCAGCCACATGACATGCGGACAGGGCTTACATAGTAAGTTCCAGAGGCCTTAGGGGTAAGAAAAGAGGCCAGGCTTTACCCTGTGGAGGAAGTTATTTCCAACCCCAGAACTACACCACCTAAGTTGCACACTTATGGATCATAGGTGGACGCAGACCTGTCCAAAATTTTACGCCTACCATTGCAGGAGGCCAGCCAGCTGTGACTTCCGCTGCTGTTTCTACAAACATGAAATATGTGATTAAAGATCTAAAGGCTACTATGGAGAGAGATATTAAAAGCCAAGATTGAAGAGGCAGTCTGAAGTCTTCAGGTTACAACTGACTTCTTCACAGAAACTTCCCTAGATGTAACTAGGATATTCTCTGGATCAAATGGCTTTATCTATAGCAGCTAAGAAAGCATTATGGTTCTATTTCTGGGATGATGACTCATCCTCCAAGTCTGCCCTCTACACCATTCTATTTGAAAGGGTAGTGCTGTTTGGGGAAACTTTGGATAATTCCATTGAAAAGGCGAATGAGGGCTGCAAGATATTGGTACCTTAGGATGGAAGTTCCAAGGATCCCAGCTTCTCATAGTATGACTGGAGAACCTCCAGTGACCAGTATTTCTGAGATACATGGAGCTACTGGCCCTGCAGGGAATACTCCAGAGGTGACTCATGGCAGTTGGTAAACCTGCCTTTCAAGGTTCTAATGGAGCTATAACGCAGTCGTTTTGCTCTTCAGTAATGAACATATCTCCTCCAGTACTAGGAGCCTCATTTTTCTGATCACACATACCTGGGCTCGTCATACTCTGGAGGCTTGAGTGGTATCCATGGTCCAGATTGATATAGACTGGGGTTTTTTATTAACGGGCACAGGAGTCTCCATACCAACAGGAGTATCAAGACCAATGATTCAAAAGGTAAAGCACTGAAGGAAGAAGCCTTCTGGACGAAAAGGTGATTTTTTTTTTTTAGGTCCCAGAACAAGAGCAGTTCCAGGGACAAGTTTCGCCTCTCTTCTGGTGCTAAGAGGAAAAGCACATGAAAGCCTACACTGGACATAAGAGGGGCCAACAAGAGGCTAAATGTCAGAGTCTTCGGGATGGAGTCAATCAGATCCATATCTCAAGCAATCTGGAAGGATAATTTCCTTACCTCTATATCTCAAGGATGCTTACTTTCAGTCCAATCTGCAGAGATCTTCGGCATTAGCTCAGAAGAGAACCTACCATTTGGCCTCAATGTGGCCTCAAGAATCTTTATATGTGCTTATAGTGTTATCGAGAGTCCAGAACTCCACCTGGTTCCATTATCTGGAGGATCTAATTCTGATAGCCTTAGACCCTCAGAAGGCAGGCACACAGAGGTATATAGTTCTTTCATAACTCCTAAAGTTTGGCTGCTTGATGAATATCAAGAAAAGCAGTTTCAGACCAGCTCAGTGGTTGACATTCCCGAGTGGAAAACTCTATGCTCTGCTTTTCCCTATCTCGGGAACAGTTCCACAGATTGTAAAGGTTTTCTCTCCCAGTTTCTTCATTTCTGCTTGGTAACAGCAAGAAAATAGATGCAACTACTAGGAATCCTGGTTTCCACCAGCAGACTTGTCAGATGGGCCCAATGGCATCTCTGGATTCCTTACAGATCCTTCCTATCTTGATCTAACAAGAGAAAGATTATTAGAGTCAGCCACCTACTATGTCCCCATCAGTGGAGTTACACCTTACCCTGGCAGCTGAAAGAGGGATTAGATCTGAGTTTCCAGTGAACAGAACCTCATTGGTCGATTATTAGCTCGAATTCCAGTTTTTAGAAGATTGGTTGCACAGTGTTTGGACCATGTTGAACAATATTTCCATTCATTTGTATGAAACTAAGAGTCATTTTCAAGGTTCTTCTTCACTTCAGAGGCTTGCTGAAGAATGAGTGGGTCCAAATTTGCTCAAATATCAATGCAACTGTATCCTATATTTACCAAGATGGGTCTCACAGATACGTATTGATGGAATTCCAGCCCATAATGATCAGGGCACAGAAGAACAACCAATGGCTCAGAATACAATGGCTGTTTGCTGGAGCCGAATAACTGTGGACAAAGTGGATTGGCAACCAATCCACTTTGTCCACCCTGACATATCCTCAGGGTTGACGCAGATTGTCTGATACCCTACATAGATCTGATGGCCATTTCTTGGACCTACCAGGTCCAGAAGTATTTTTTCCATGCTAGGACCAGAATGCTCAGGTTCAGGATACACTGACTCAAATTTAGAATTTTAGTCTGATGTACATATTTTCCTGTTTTCGACTTTCCTAAAAAGGCAATGCAAAAGGTGACAGTGGAAGACCGTGTCGACTCTTATTTCTATGATGAATAAGATGATTCTGGAACCTCCAAGGGAAATTCCTGTACGTCCAGACCTATTACAAGGCCCCATGACACACCAGGATCCTCAAGTTCTGGTGTTGATGCGGGAGTCCATATTAGTATAGGCATCCCTGAGACGGTCATTGAGATCCTTTTACAATCCTATACAGGCTTTACTAAGCTTGACATGCTTTTGTCTGTTGGAATTACTCCTCGTTCAGGCCTTGAAAGGTTCTGTGTTATAACACTCTAGAGAAGCACTTAGCTGCACTTTGCTTCATATAGGCATTGATTGAAATCATGCTTCCACTGAGTGTGGTGAAGCCAATATGTGACGTACCACTGGTCTCACGGGCCCTGACTGAACCATTATTCGAACCTCTAGAAGGAGCTTCCATGGTGGTAGCACAGAAAGTGCTGGTGGCTGGTACCCCAGCAAGGAAAATGGGTGAAAATGGCTTGATCCTGTGAACCCCCTTTCACTACTTTTCAACAGATATGGTCTTGCATTTGGCACCTGAAGATCCTGCCTATGGTGACTGCTTATCTAAGTCATTCTCTACCTGTACTGAAGGGTACCGATTGAGCGTTGATATCCCTGGTGCTTTGCTTCATGTAAGCAACAATTGAACTCAAGCCTCCGCTGAGGGTGTTGAAACCAATATGTGACGTACCACTGGTCTCACAGACTCTGACTGAACTTCTAGCAGGAGCTTCCATGATGTTAGCCCAGACGTTGCTGTTGCTGGTGACTGGTACCTCAGCAAGGTGAATGTGTGCACTTAGCTGCACTTAGCTTAATATAGGCATTGAATGAAATCATGCCTCCACTGAGTGTGGTGAAGCCAATATGTGACGTACCACTGGTCTCACGGGCCCTGACTGAACCATTATTTGAACCTCTAGAAGGTGCTTCCATGGTGGTAGCACAGAAAGTGCTGGTGGCTAGTACCCCAGCAAGGAAAATGGGTGAACTCCAGGCTTGATCCTGTGTACCCCCATTCACTGAATTTCAACAGGATATGGTTGACTTGCATGTAGCACCAGAGATCCTGCCTAAAGTGAGAGCCTTTCAATGCCATTCTCTACCTGTACCAAAGGATTTGGGGCATTCTCCACTAGTACTGTTACAGCATCTCGTGGGCTTCCATGGCAATGGTCGCTGCTGAAACTTTGTAAAGTTGGCATTTGGACCTCTTTGAACTAGTTTGTCCTGCATTACATATTGGACATTGAAGCAATTAATGAGGCACAATTTGGACGTCACGTCCGTTCTCTACCTGTGCTGGAGGGTATCAGGGCACT